>NC_056732.1:1767197812-1767482812 GCF_019279795.1 Protopterus annectens
TGTGTATGTATGTGTACTACTACATATATATATATATATATATATATTATATATATGTATGTGGTTTTTCTTGATGTGTGCATTATTGTATCGTGATCACCTTGGATGTATGTACATCTGCTATGGCTCTGTGATAGTACATACTTGTACTGTAGTGATTGTTATATTTGTAGTGAGTTATATTTTGTGGGTATTACTTAATGGCATTGGAAACAATGTTAGTACAGCACCTTTGCATGGTCGTATGCACATCTTGGTGACAGTCAGCAATGGTTATTACTTTGCAGGGGGAGTATGGCTCATATCCGTATGTAGTAACTGACAATTCTATGCAACTCAGGTTAACATTACTGACTCACGTTTATCAACAGGTTGTGGTACAGATCCCAGGACTGTATGTGTATACAGTGACAGGTGCAGGACTGGGTTAGTGTTGGATGCATGGAGGGGTGTCCATGGCCAGTAATGGCGATCTCTACAGGCTGGCAGGTACAGTCTGTGACTGTCCCACAACCTCCTGTATATGGCTGACACATGCTGTACTTGTGTATATGCAGACACAGACACGTACCCCAAACAGCTAGGGCTATCACATACACAAACCCATTGCATCACCATTGGGCCATGCAATAACTGTTGTCCCTCACACACACACACCTACGTGTAAATTGGATGGCTCAATGACAGCTCTGGAAATGTAACACCACACCCTGTGCATATGATGTCACCTGTGCAACCACCTGTGATGTGTAACACTGATGCAGGATCAGACTAACCTGGTGCTGATGCACACTGTGGCTTTATTCCACTGTATTGATGTTAGAATGCTGTTAACACAAAGTGTGATACTTCCAGGTGTATATCAGCAGGCATGATGCATTGCTGCTGTGACCATCAATGTAGCATAGTTTACAGCCCTGTTAATTCTGATGATGTATTCTCCATCCATGTGCCATTTCACTGATGTGTGTAGTATTGGCAGCATGCGTGTCTGAGTGTGCAGGATGTGTGTGATGTGTGTAGTACACATGTATACATGCTTACAAACATGTACACTGGCATACACGACATTACACGGGCTTCACCATTTGTACACTAGCTTACTCGTTCTTCACAGTGCAGGCTTGCACATGTTTACTCAGGTTTACTGGCGTGCACAGGCGCGGACACACTGTGGGCAGGTTTGCAGGTAACATCGGTGGTATCCATGGCGTACACCGTCAGTCTCCTGACTTTCCTAGGATAGCTCATAACACGCCTCTTCCACTGAGTACTGACATCAAACATGTGACACTGCTCTGGTAAGATTACAGTGTTTTATACATACACACTCATGTTGTCACCTATCTTCTACTCTACTAGTCCCCTTATTCCACACTACACTGTACAGGCTTGGCCCATATGGCATGACATGTTGTGATTCACTATCCTCAGTCTCACTTGCATCACATTGCCTACAAATGCTTCGTTACATCTCTGGCAGAGCGCTTCCACACATAACAACCAGTATGCAGTAGCCATGTTGTCTCCAGCTTGCCATTCATCTGCATGGCGTACTAACATCTAACAAAACCTACATTTTCTATGTATATTATACATATTAGACTTGTTTTGAAGTGCAGCACGTTCTCTTGTGCTAGCTTCACCGAGATTGGGGAGGACAACTACAGCTTGATTGATATCCAATGGACAATAATGCCACTGGCCTTAGATTTGGACACTGGCATGCTTCTTCGACTGTATTCATACCATATAAAAATGAAATACAAAAACTTCGGACTCTCCACGTTTTATAAATGAAATACAGCAATTTATTTAAAGGAATAAAGGTGAGCGCTTTCGCGTATGCTCTGATACGCTTCTTCAGACAATATACAACCAAAAAGAGTCAGGGTTTATATAGGAGCACATAATTCATTTGCACAATTAATTAATTAACTAATAAACCTATTATACAATTTAAATGTTCAGTTTCTTTAAAAATTTTAAAGCAATACACAGACATAAAACATGATGTAATGAAATGAACGTATTCTGATTTCCATTTAAATTATTTAAAGCTTATTTTAGGATATATCATCCTAGCATATAATATAAGAATCATAGTTATTCATAAACTTTCATAAAACAAGTAAATTTCAGACCAAATGGTGATTTAGTAAAATATTAAATACAATAAGAATTAAAAATGCATTCTACCAGTAAGTAAATAAATGAATAAATAGATAAATAAATAAATAAATAAATAAATAGATAAATAAAATATTTATATTATCTATGTGATCAGATATAGTCTATGTTCTTATCTAACATTGTTATAAATACTATATGACATATAATAATAATAAATTGCAATTATGTAAAAATGTTTGTGTACCTTTCCAGATAGATATGGCACCGAAGAGAAATCCGCGACTTCGTTGCAGAGGATGACGGATTCAATTCTAGAGCCTGGTGCGTGGAGTGTTAACCTGCTTACCAATTCACCCAGAACCAGTAGGAGAGGTTCGCACTGTGGCAAAGCCCATATAAGGATAAATGATGCTGCATGCATGATAGACATAAGGAGCAGTGAGACATCACTGAGGGATTTGATTGTGAAATGTCCACCAGCTGCATGCTGCAGATATCCAGAGGCAACAGGCTGCCACAGGGTGGCTTACACATCCTCCCCTCACCAGACAGGGAGGGGCTACTATAAGTGTTGTGGGATCCACCCAGAACAACATCTGCCATCATGCATCATGATGGAGGTTGGATCCACACATCAGCAAGACAGGAGCGCAAGATGCCATATTCATTTATTGTTATTACTTTCATACTTGTTGACCCATATAGTCTAGCTGGATATGAAAGTTCATTTTCATAGAGGCACAGGAGAAAAGCCCACTACTAACGTAATAAAGGTATATATCGTTGTCAATACAGAAGGAGCCAACATAATAGAATCTGTACAGCCTGTTAATTAAAGGCTCAAGGCATGTAAGGAAGTCAAACAGTTTATAGTCATATACACACAATGTACTGTTGGTTTCAGCAATCCTACCTAAAAGCATAATGGTTATGCAATAAGGCAAAAGCCAGCGGCACATAGTTAGGGCTCAGAAGGGTAGAGAAGTAGGAGTATGACAGATACAATGATATGGAAGAGGCAGGAGTCATGAAGGGAAGTGAGGAAAAGAAGGAAGAGACAGTCTGGAAGAGGGGAGGTGGAGGGATGGGAGAAGTAGGTCAGAGCATAGAAGACATCAAGGTGACAGAAACAGGGCAGAAGCTAGGTTTCGTGCACAAATTTTGAGGGGTTAAGTAGTGTGAATAGAGCACAGGGAGGAGGGATTATTAGCTTCTGACTCCAAAGAAGAACAAAAGCTGTTAGTGGTTTTGGAAGTACACAATCTGAGCTGGACGCCAGTCTGGATTGGTAGGTACAGGCAGAGTATCAGAGTTAACTCCTGGTATGCGTTACATATGACTGTTCTGGTACTGCTGTTGGCTTCCATGCAACTTTTATAAGGTGCATGTGGTATGTATCTGTCATCAGCGATATATATACAGACATGATGCAGCTGATGTGTATAAGGGAACTAGTGTACTACTTGTGGTACTGTGTATCATGTGCAAAACAAATGGCAATACATGTGCCCACCTCTGACATTACCTCTTCACACTTCCAGGTCCCTCCCATGTATCACCGAGGCAGGCCATACATGCTGGTGAGTCTTTAACAGTATCGGTAAAACAATTCATAAAACTAGGAAGAGTAGTGTAACTCTGTAGTAGACATGCTGGTGACTGTGACCACAAAAACTGTAATTGACAGGTAGTAAATTGAGTAGTGTAACACCGTGATTGATGTGCAAAAGTTTACCACTGTGGCGTGCATGTGTGCAAGTGTGCCTGTGCCCAAGTGTGCATGTGTGTTAGTGTCCATGAGTGCATGTGTCCATTTCTGAATGTGCATTAGTATTGAAGTTCATCTCTCTTTCAAATATGTATTGAGACTGTAATCTGTGTTCCATGTTTTCCTCCCGAGAGGTTCTGGTGCTGCTCTGGTGACCTGCAGCAGGAACCTGAATCTTGTGCCCCAGGTACTTGATGATGATGAAATGTCTGTAATGGTGCAGGAAGGTGTGTCTGGGTCCGCCATTGGTCAGCCAATTGACAGTACACAGCCAACCCCGGGCTACACGCGCGACAGTCATCCTGCACAGTTACATCCTTTATCACCATTGTCCCTAGGTGATGGACAGTCAGCAGGGCATAGATCAGGTGTAATTGGTAAACCTGTGGCACATGCATCCTCGCCAACGGCAGCCATGTGCAGAGGCCTCGAATGGTACCACGCAGACAGTCGCCCATGGGTTCTCGGGGCATCCGTGGCCGTCACATTTCGCCTCTGGCCGACGTGCGTTCCAGGGAGGTATGTCAACCTCCACTATGTTTAGAACTGTCATGCAGGCACAGGCACGATGGAAAGTGTAATACCAGACAGGGTCTGAGGGAGCTGGAGAGCATGTCGATAGCCATGGCGACAGACGGCATGCATGATGTTGCTTAATGCTATCCGGTGAATTTTCACAGATGTCGTTGGACAGACGCTGTGGGGCATACAACAGCTGCTCCACAACCAGATGTCCATGGGCCAGGGCGATGGTGTGTTTATGGGCGCCGACGTGGTCGGCTGTGAGCGCCAGCAAGAGCACCAGCTGGCAGTGGCCGCCGATCATACACCGGCCCACCGCTGCCTGCGTCGCGTTAAAAGCACCAGCCCCAGCAATGCTGGGTCTGTGCTGTCATCCAGACGCCCCAGGAGCACCACGCGCACGCGGCTCCGATGACAGTCCCAACAGGGAACTGTGTCCAGTCAACACACCCTGCTTCCGATGACAGTACCCAGTCTGGGTTAGTACCGGATATATGGCCTGTGGTAGCACCCTTCAGCCAGGCACACAGGTACCGTCCGGGTCCTGCCCACAGACACTGATTTGATGACCTGACAGGTGCAGTCTGTGGCTGTCCACAAACACTGTACATGGCAGCCATTATGGGACTGTGTGCAAGTTACACACATGCAGAAACTCTAACACCTAGGGCAAAAACACATACACACACACACTGCACCAACAACGGCCCATTCTTGCACTGCTGCCCTCACAAACACACATACACACACACATGTCAATTGGTAAGTTACCAGTGGTCAAGGGTTTTGGGTATATAGGTTTAACCCACACCCTGTGCATATGATGACACTGTGCCACCTCCTGCATACCACAACATCGGTGCAGGTAAAGGTGGTAAACACGTTAGTTGATGCACAGGGTGACGTTAAGCATAGATGGTGTATAAGTAGTAACATGTTGGTAACTGTTGTGTTGTAGCAAATGTGTGTATATCCCATCAGTCCCAAGGCAGTAACTGTGTGTATGAATGTCTCACCATTGTTATCTGCACCCATACTACTTCTAACAAAGTGTACCTGCTGCACACCATCACATGCTAACATTGGACTATGGCAATGTGCATCTTGTGCTGTTATGTAGATTCAGCTACATGTATCTGTTCTAAGTCACACATGCATTTATACACACCCTGCTACCCACACACATGCACACGCCACCGCCATTCCCATTATTTATCACCCTACATGAGTAGCTGTTGATACATGACAGGTACACATTTCTTCAGAAGTGTACTTATGTTGTTTACTACTGGCATCCCCTTCTACTCTGTAAATTACAGGGTGCAGGCAACCTCATCAGTTGAAGATGGGAATGTGCATCAGGTACTGTGGTAATTCCTCCTGATTGCCACAGCAAACATGCTTCCCATACGGAAATGCACACACAGACACATCCCACATCCACACACTTGCCACATTCAGGCTTCAGAACACTATCTAGGTATATTTGGGTACATGTGCATGTTCAAGTAGCATGTAACACTATACTGAGTACTGGCACTTAGTTGTCTGTAGTCATGTTGTCTGTATAGAATAAAAGAATTGTTTTATTATCCTACCCGCTTTGTGGACATTACTTGAACAAGTGTTACCTTACATGTGTTATCAGTACCAACACCTTCTGTTTTGTAGTTTTGTTTGTATAGGTGCTATCAACATCACTGCTTGTTAAGGGTAATGACCACCCTGCAGTGCATAGCCCCATGTGGCAAAAAGCCACATCCCACCCCATCATTGTGCACACACACTAACCCCACCAACAGTAAAACACATACTTTCCATTTGCAAGGTTCAAACCCACACCTAACTGTGCAATGACAGTAGAAACAGACACATTAGCAGAGTGCTATTTGCAGGTAGTTGAAGAAACCTTTACTAATGCTGTAAAATTTAGAGGGTGCTGACATCATCTGTGTGTAGGAGGAGGATGTGCACCCTGTAGTGTGTTCTCCCAGTTGGCAAAAGGCAGTTAACCTCCCAGCATAGTGCACACACATAAACCACACGACATTCCCTTTGCAGGATTCAAACCCACCTAACCACACGTTATGACACTGAAGAAAGACAAATTAGCAGAGCACGCTTATGCAAATTACTGGAGGACTTTACTACAGGTGATATAGTTATACAGTCCTGACATCATCACTATTCCAAAGGGGATCTGCATCCTGTATGATAC
Source organism: Protopterus annectens (assembly GCF_019279795.1). NCBI lineage: Eukaryota > Metazoa > Chordata > Ceratodontiformes > Protopteridae > Protopterus > Protopterus annectens. Next base: position 1,767,204,454 of record NC_056732.1, read on the forward strand.
TGTCACAGTTGCTAATAGGGACATTTTCCACACACACACACCGATGTGTTGGAGGTTTGCATATGTGGGGGATTCAGAACACCAGTGTGATTAGTATAATGTTTGATTGCAACAATGAGGGATATACTCCCAGTGGTGATTAGTTTTACTCATGTTTGTAAAGATCAGCTCTAGTATATCTGCCCCTCTTGTGGAAGGTTGGTTACCTGTTCCATAGCCAAAGAATGTCTGATCAATGGGAATCTTAGAGCTTGGTATTGTGGCCTGTGTAATGTACACAGTCTGTTTTGGGTAGCTGGCATCACCCAGTATGATGGTGTTTGCAGAGTAATCTAAACTCTCCTGTGTCAGCATGAAGGCTGTGTGGGAGACCTGAGTTTGAGAGGGTGCTGTAAGAGCTCCTCTGTGTCTCTTTCCATGTGGTCCAGGAGGTACGTCCCAACAGGTAGCTGACTGTGACCCTCCCTTTGCTCTGTCTGGAGGGCTGCACGCCTGTCAACAGCTCATGTCAAGCAAGTGCACACCCCTCATAAATGATGTGGAAACCTTCAAAGGCCCAAGGCCTGTTGAAAATATGGACCAGACTGCAGATAGCTGTATAGAGGCATTCTGTGGACACATTCAGGAATGCATGGATCATGAGGCCACATATGAACGCATGACCCACTCTCCAAAGGCAGATGTCCTGGGCGCTGGACACCAGCCATAAACACACTATACAATAGAAGGATGGCGCCACTACATGATACAACAACCTCCCAAAAATGTGAAGGCACCACTGATGAGTATTGGAAGACAACTACAGGCACCCATATGATTGTCTAAGGCCAGCTTTGAGAGAGAGGATTCCACAAGCCACTGAGGATAATCACAAGGCTGCCTGTAGTTATGTTAGTAACCTGGGTGGTACTACCCAGATATGCTCAGAGGTAATACAATATGTCACACAAAATATAAAACACACAAACATTGCCATCATCCTAGTGGACAGGTTCAATGCTGCCTTCTCTCCCCACCACACCAAAAGGGAACATATGTCTCGCATCACAGTGCTTCCCCTGACATCACAGATGCTCAGGTAAGAGATGCCTTCCCAAAGCAGTAAACACTGCATCAATGGGACCAGACAGTGTCCCAGGCTGTGTCCTACATGAACCACAAGAAGAGCTACACCCGACATAACACCACTGTTCAATCCCAGCCTTAATACATGATATGTGGCCAGAGAGTGGCATACAGCAACAGTGGTCCTCAACATGCAGGTGGTGCCACACGGATCCTGACACCACTCGCCCCATATGTCTGACTAGCTTTGTCTGCAAAGCTATGGCAAGAATCATCACGAACCTCACATATCTAGATATTGTGGACCTACAGACATGTCACCATACACAGTTTGGCTTTGTCAATGGCAAATCCTGCCTATCAAACCTGTTTGCTTTGTTTGAAACAGTCACCAAGGCCACTGTCAAGGGGTAGGAGGTCCACACAGCCTACCTGAGCCTTGCATAAAGCCTTGGCTACAATACTCCCACTTGTGCATTCTACGGAAGCTCACCAGTGTACATATTAACCCCTATGTCACTATGGGTATTGCACAGTGGCTCAAGGGCAGAACACACATGGTAGAATTGCTGGAGCCATGTCAGCCTCCAACCTGGTACAAGTGGTGTCCCACAAGGCAAAGCCCTAGGGGCTGTCATGTTCATTATATATTTGTCATAGGTACAGGCCAACATGGAAGTACTGTGGCTCAGCAAGTCACAGGTGACTGCAGACTCAACACCATAATCAACTCAACAGCTAACACACACATCCTCCAAAAGGGACTCTTGCAAACACATGACTTGTGCCACAGCCATGGCCTCAACGTGAATGACAGAAAGAGTCTAGTCATCCCCTTTGTCAAACACTAAATGACCACAATGTACCACATATGTGTTAATCCAGTAAGTGCAGACCAAGGAATTATGGACCTTGGGGTACACAGGTTGATAGCATTCTACCATTTGACAACTACATGGACAAAGTGGTTAGGTAAGCATGTGATATGGGCCACATCATCATGGGATCAACATGTAGGCCAGGGGAGGACATTGTGCCCCTTTACTCATCGCTCATCATGCGGATAATTGACTATGAGGAAGCTGTGGGCAAGCACCTTAGCAGACACCTGCAGCAACTGGGGCTACCATATCTACCTCGACAAGGGGATCAAAGTGCTCAAACAGATGCCACATACTGACTGGTTAAAGTAGCAGCAGCTGTACTCAGTGACATACTGCCTCTTCATAGGCAATCTGTGCCTGACATAGAAGGCCAGGTCATACCCTCATGTAATGGCCATGCTGCATCCCAGAATATCCAGATCCCACCAGGATACACACTGGAAATACTTGAACTTCAGGAGTGATATACATAGGACATGGTGGAGGGGCACATTCACAACTCAGAGGCACCCTTCATTCCTGATTATTATCCCAATAGAGGTTAGGTGGACTGACTCAGTGACTATCTTCAAGAGCCGATATTAATGACTGGATGTGACATTGTAGGGTTACGCTGGGTATCACTTATGTGTCACTGTGAGAAAGAGGCACAGTATACTAACCTTGAAAAGGGCATAGCAAGACAGATTCACAATGCATGTTGAAAGGCACGCATTATTCTGGCTAGGTGGATACATGCCCTGGGCAGATATCCCTGTACGAACCTATGGACCTATGTCTCTTTTCACCATTGGCCCTATGTGCTGTCAATCACCAATGTAATCTCAATACTCCGTAGCATGTGCAAAGGTCAGTTGTCAGTCACCTCTATGGCACAGTTGTGGAATATGTGTGTCATGTAGTAATGTCACAGCTGCCACATGTACACAGTCAACCCTATCCCCTACCCATTGATGTACATCACATGTATGAGATGGAAACACATGGCTAAACTGTAACAGCAACATACAAGTCAGTCTGATGCATGGACACATATGACTCAGTCATTGTCCATGCCACCACAGCTGATGTGGGATGTCGCCACTGGGATACGTGATAGGGAACATGGAAGGGATCACTGAGCAAGTGACACAGGCTGGTAGACCCTGACCTTGGTTGGCATCAGACCCTCACCAGGGATTCCGACAAATTACTGAATGCTAATGAATAAGTGTATCTACAACACCATAGCTGAATGGTTATTAGCATGCAGTCACTGCATTGCTATGGAATACTGTCTTACCACTCCCACAAAAGGTGAGAACATGCAGCTCCTGTACATTAACAACATGTAGACTTTATGCCCCAGACCAGGTGTGCATCCTCACTAATAGGCTGATAGCATCAACAACTAACTCTGTATATACAAATCCCACATGCAGCATCTGCACAGATGACCACGGTCATATTGTTACCTGTGCAATACCATGTATTCACATGTGGCAGGCATCACACATGGTGAATATTGAAAGTCTCAGGTACATATGTGTATTTGGCACACACATACATCATGTGTTCATTGCCATAACCAGTGTAATCAATGTCATGCATTATTGTGAGGGACAACCCACACACATGGGCATTCTGTGTGTGCACAACACACATGGCATGTCTGTAATCAAAAGCCATACATAATTGTGATATCATTTAGAAATGGGTATGTGCATCCTGTAGTGTGTTTTCCCAGTTACCAAAAGGGATGTTTCTTTCATACACACTTACCCCCCTTCACACACACTTGCCACCTGCTGGATTCAAACCCCTACCTAACTATGTTATGACACTAGAGACGGACGCATTAGCACAGCTGGCCTATTCGCATTACTGGGGAATGTCCTTTCCCTGATATACTTGTAGGGTGCTGACATCATCAGAGTTTAGAAAGTGGAATGATCATCCTGGTGTGTTTTCCCAGTTGCCAAAAGGGATGTTTCTTTCATACACACTTACCCCTTCATACACACTTGCCACCTGCTGGATTCAAACCCCTACCTAACTATGTTATGACACTAGAGACGGACGATTAGCACAGCCGCTTATTCGCATTACTGGGGAATGTCCTTTCCCTGATATACTTGTAGGGTGCTGACATCATCAGAGTTTAGAAAGTGGAATGATCATCCCGTGGTGTGTTTTCCCAGTTGCCAAAAGGATGTTTCTTTCATACACACTTACACCCCTTCACACACACTTGCCACCTGCTGGATTCAAACCCTTACCTCACTATGTTATGACAATAAAGACAGACACATTAGCACAGCGCGCTATTTGCATTACTGGGGAATGTCCTTTCCCTGATATACTTGTAGGGTGCTGACATCATCAGAGTTTAGAAAGTGGAATGATCATCCTGTGGTGTGTTTTCCCAGTTGCCAAAAGGGATGTTTCTTTCATACACACTTACACCCCTTCACACACACTTGCCACCTGCTGGATTCAAACCCCTACCTAACTATGTTATGACACTAGAGACGGACGCATTAGCACAGCGCGCTATTCGCATTACTGGGAATGTTCCTTCCCCTGATATACTTGTAGGGTGCTGACATCATCAGAGTTTAGAAAGTGGAATGATCATCCTGTGGTGTGTTTTCCCAGTTGCCAAAAGGGATGTTTCTGTCATACACACTTTCCCCCCTTCACACACACTTGCCACCTGCTGGATTCAAACCCCTACCTAACTATGTTATGACACTAGAGACGGACGCATTAGCACAGCGCGCTATTCGCATTACTGGGGAGTGTCCTTTCCCCTGATATACTTGTAGGGTGCTGACATCATCAGAGTTTAGAAAGTGGAATGATCATCCTGTGGTGTGTTTTCCCAGTTGCCAAAAGGGATGTTTCTTTCATACACACTTTCCCCCCTTCACACACACTTGCCACCTGCTGGATTCAAACCCCTACCTAACTATGTTATGACACTAGAGACGGACGCATTAGCACAGCGCGCTATTCGCATTACTGGGAGTGTCCTTTCCCTGATATACTTGTAGGGTGCTGACATCATCAGAGTTTAGAAAGTGGAATGATCATCCTGTGGTGTGTTTTCCCAGTTGCCAAAGGGATGTTTCTTTCATACACACTTTCCCCCCTTCATACACACTTGCCACCTGCTGGATTCAAACCCCTACCTAACTATGTTATGACACTAGAGACGGACGCATTAGCACAGCGCCCCATTCGCATTACTGGGGAGTGTCCTTTCCCCTGATATACTTGTAGGGTGCTGACATCATCAGAGTTTAGAAAGTGGAATGATCATCCTGTGGTGTGTTTTCCCAGTTGCCAAAAGGGATGTTTCTTTCATACACCCTTACACACACACTTACCCGCTTCACACACTTGCCACCTGCTGGATTCAAACCCCTACCTAACTATGTTATGATACTAGACACGGACGATTAGCATCGGCGCTCATTCGATTACTGAGAGAATCCTTTCCTCCAATATACTTATAGGGTGCTTACATGATCAGTGTCTAGAAAGGGGGATGAGCATCCTCTGGTGTGTTTTCACATTTGCTAGGGGTAACATTTGGACCAAGTGTGTGAGCAGGCCCAGTTCAGCCTTCCTGTGGCATGTTGTGTGAAACATGTCTCATTTATCTAAGTGTGTGAGCATGCCCAGTGTGGGCTTTACATATGTTGAACTCTGCAGCCCATCACATTTGTGGATGAGTGTGACCTTCAACAAATACCTCCAGTTTATGGTTGTGTGTTCTGTGCCATGTTGTGTAGTTACTGTCCGAATGATTGCTGGGGAAAGGCAGTCCGTACAGCCTACCTTGGCCTTGCTAACACTTTCAACACAATACCCCACTCAGGTATTGTGGAAAACCCTAACAACTGAAATGTAAACCCATATGTCACAAGATGGGTTGCAAACTGGCTTAAGGACGGGACCCACAGGGTTAGAGTTGCTGGCACTATGTTAGACTCCAGGCTGGTCACAGGTGGTGTCACACAGGGCTCAGTCCTTGGCCACCATTGTTTGTCATGTACTTCCCAGGAGTACAGGCCAACATGGGAGGGCTTTTGATGACAATGTTAGCAGATGACTGCACACTGGGCACCATAGTGGACAGTGCATCACACACAGATATCATTCAGAAGGGACTCACAGTAACTGATAGCTGGTGCCAGGGCCATGGCCTGAAGTCAGAGTGCACAACATGTGTAGACATACCCTTCAGGAAAAGCAAGGTGACCCCAAGCTACCATATAGGTGGCAATCCTGTAAGCACAGAGGAGGTTATCATGGACCTGGGGACCCAGGTTGACATTCGCCATTCTTCTGAGACTCACATTGCTAAAGTGGCTAGGAAGACCTTCTACATTGCCCACCTGATAAGGATGGGATTCACATCCAGCTCTAGTGGGTCATTGTTCCCCTGTACTCTTCAGTTATCAGACCGGTGATCGAGTCATATGCCCTATTCTGGCTGTATCTCACCCAACATCTGCAGCAATTGGAGACACCCTGACTGTCCCCCACCTAAAGGATCAAGGAACCACAACAGCTGTCATATGCTGCCAGATTGAAGACACTCACACTCTATTCACTCACATACTGTCTGCTTAGAGGTGACATGTGCCTGAAGGCCATGTCCAAACAGGGATTAATGGACATGCTCCACCTCAGACTCAGAAGATCCACCTGAACCACTAGTGCAGGTGACTGACACCTTAGCAGGGATGTATGTTGGACATGTTGGAGGGATGGAGTTATCACCGAGACTCCTATGCTGTGGAATACAATCCTGGTCCATTTGAGGCAGATCACCTTGCTGGCTGTGTTCAAGAGGTATCTTGACCTAATGCTAGTCGGAGAATGTGTTTGTCCATCAACACATTGTAAGTGTAGTTTGACATGTCATATGTCTTGTTTAGTATACTGTGCCTCTGTCTACCTGTGACATAACATTGATACCCAGGGTAAACCTCCCATCTCCCATCCACTCATTAGGATTCCTGTTGAGGGGACTCAACCAGTGTCTTTATGGACAACCTGTACTGGTAGTTTACTCATGTGTGGGGGTGGCTTCTGTGTTTTGGATAATGCAGTACAGCCTGTCCTATATATGTCAGTGCTGGGGTTCAGGTCCCTGATGTGCATAGCTCCCTGCCATTCAGATTGTACAAGGTGCAGCATGTGCATTGATTCCAGCTTGGACATGGCTTTCTACATCAGGCACAGCTTGCATCTGGGTGGACAGCATGGCAGTGTGTGGAGCTGCACTCTGTTTAATCAGACTACACATTACATGTGTTCCAGCTCTGTCATACTCCTGGTGAGGTACTGTTGTGGACCTTACAGGTGCTGGATGTGTGTGCATGAGGTACACCCCACAGGGGCTGTTGTGGTCATTTCTAATGCTGATGAAAGATAACTGCAGAACCACAATGACCTCCCCTTAGCTAGATGTCAGACAGCATGGACCATACAATCACAAATGAAAACAGGACCCTGTCCACAAAGGGAAAGTGTCCTGTCTTTTGGACCCCAGCCATAAACAAACTGTATGAGAGATGAGGGTTACTAATGCAAGACAGAGCTACATCTCCAAAAGGGAAGACAGCTGTGATCAGCACTAGTAGAAAGCTACATTATCTCATAAAGACTTGCAAGGTCAACTTGGGGACATAAATCACCAAAGACAATGAAGGTAACCACACTGCTTTCTTCAGTTATGTCAGACACCTGGTTGTGAACCTTTGGATATGCTCAGAGTTGGTACACAACAACATCTATTCCAGTGACCTGACAGATATTGGCAACATTCCGGCGGACAGCTTCAGTGCGATGTACCCCCTCCCTCACCCCCAAAACAAGATAGTTATCACTGCTGTATGTAACCTCACTGTCATCTTGGATGTCCATGTGAGAGCCACACTCAGCAAAGACAAGTACACAGCATCCATGGGACCTGCTGGTGTCTCCGGTTGCATGCTATGTGAACTCCAGAAGGGGCTGGACCCATATATACAACTGCTAGTTAACGTTAGTCTTGCTACAGGATATGTACCTGAACACTGGCATACGGCAACAGTGGTCCCACTCCACAAGGGAGATGCCTCCACAGACCATGGCAACTACCACCACACAGGCTTAACCAGCCTTGTCTGCAAAGATATGGGAGGAGTCATGGAGCTCTTACACAGACACATTACTGACCTACAGACCCTTGTTCCCACCTAGTTCAGCTTTGTACAGGGCAGATCCTGCCTTTTGCACCTTTGCACCCGTAAAGTACCTACCATGAAGATCAGGGTTCTTCAACACATGTCATATGCTTCCGAATAGAGGAAGTCCAGCTTTGTTCAGTGTGATACAAGATACTTACAGGTGACCTATGCCTGACATACAAGCCCATGTCCAATCAGGATTTGGTAGAGATGCTCCACTGCAAGCAATCCAAATCCACCAGAGCCATGAAAGCTGAGTATTTGAACCTCAGCACATACATGTATAGGACATGCTGGAGGGACAGAGCCATAACTCAGAGGCATCTCACACTCTAGCAGAGTATCCCAGTTCATGTTTGACAGAGTCCCTCACTGACTCTCTTCAGGAGACATCTGGACAACTGCATATGAGACGGAGGCACAGACTAGTCAGAGACACAGTCATGTTATTCAATGACGTAAGGGGTCATAATGTGTCACATCTAAGTCAGAGGCACAATAGTCAGAATCTATTCTGTACACTTATTACCACTATAAGGGGTGGCAATAGCTACATCACTATGGCTAGGCTTATACATGCACTAGGGCAGATAACCTAGTAGTACACTATGACACTCTGAAACACCAGTGTATGTGTAGCTATTGTCAATCAAACAGTATGATGTGGCTTGGGGGTCTTGATATCTCCCTGTATTCCAACATTGTTTTGTCTATTCCTTCTAGCATGTCTAGGAATCAGTTGCTAGTGTCCTGTCCTGCTCAGCTGGTGAACCTGGGAATATTGAGGCACTGTTACAGTTGCCTCATGTACACTGACAACCCTCTCCTTCTGCCATAAAACACACATACATGTGAGAGATGCAACTATATAGCCAAAGTGGAGGCTGAGCTCTCTCAGCATAGGACTAGGAAGACTGGAGAGAGGGTGAAGGTAACCACACACACATCTTTAATCCAGTCTCACATGGCACTGTCACAACTTAAGATCATACACATAGACACACAGAGACACTCTCGGAGGCTCTGATCAGAGGTCTACCCGAATGGCAGTGGCCACCACAGCAGACACTCACACAACTGCCTCCACAGGGCACAGCACATGCAACACATTGAACACAGAGTCGGTGTGCCAAAGAGTCACAGCCCTTAAGGCCAAACACAATGCCAGACACACTTGTCATGGGTGACTCCATAGTCAGACACACTGATGTCCCACTCACCAGATCAGGTACAGAGGAGGTCACAGTAAGCTGCCTATCGGGTACTGGAATCCACCGCATAATGCAAGCACTCAGGTCACTAAACTGCAAGTACAGGTCTGACCCAGTCATAATCCATGCTGGTGTGAACGACCTGAGATGTACCTCCCTGGACTACATGGAAAGAGACATAGAGGATCCCTCTGATTATGTAGGCCAGGCAGGTATGACCCTGACCTTCGGCAGTGTCCTACCTTCACCATGTATGATGCCACATAAACAGAGACAAGATGATCAGCTGCAGTATTTTGCTTAGACTATGGTGTCATTCTAAGGGGGTCCAATGTCGGTCTGCCTGGGATGAGATGCTGGACAGGCCATGGTGATTTGCAAGGGATGGCTTGCACCTGTCACCCCTGGGCTTCTGGATTTGAGATGATGCTCTTGCCACCCCCATTGTGCCTTTTTTATGCAAGATTCAGATTCTACACCTACCACCCTAGAACACAGTAAAGGAAAGACACTAAGGCTAATGCTGCTCAATGCCCAAGGTCTCTACCTCAAGCTGCACACACTCTATGCCCTTCTCAGTATGTAGCACATTGATGTCTGTGCTGTGCCTGAAACCTGGTTCACAGTTTCTGACAGCACCCCAGCACTATCGGGTGTTACCTCATCTCATGCATTCCGGCACCAGCATCCCGACAACACCAAGAAGGATGGTGGGTCTCCATATTCATCAAGGACACCCTCACCTCATGGTTGGTGGCAACACACGATGCATTGGAGACCATCCAGGTGCCAGTGACCGTAGGCAAGACTGCTCTGCAGTTTGTAGCATGTTACATGCCACCCGCTCAAACTCAGGTACCTCACACAGCTATCCTGCAAACACTGAAGGGGATAAATGTATCTCCAAACACCATCCTACTGGATGATTCCAACTATCCACTTATAGACTGGGATCACTAATCATGCCACAACACTCTAACACAAAGGTTCCAAGAGTTCATACACTGAAATGCCATGGAACAACTGGTCCCAATCCCCTCAAGTGGAGGCAACTTACTAGAACACATCATCACAAACATGGGGTCACACTCTTCAACACCAGACGTATACCCATCATTGCTGAGATCAGATCATGGACTACTCTCAGTGGGAGTCCACATCCCATCCACACCCCAGATGGGTAAAGAAACGGTGAAGACCTTGTCAAATGCCGACTTCACATTTCTGAGCACTGGTGTGGTTTCTTTCAAGGCCCCCAGGCCAGCGGACACCATTACCCAAGCCACTGTATCACTTAGATATGCCTTCTACCAGCACCTCCAGGACTGCATGGTTCAGGCAATCCCAAATAAAAATGACTCTTTGTACCACAGGCAAGCATCCAGTCTGGTGGACCCTAGCCATAAACAAGCTGTACAACACAAGGAAGGAGCTACTACAAGATAGAGTGTAATCCGTAGGGGGGAAGACACCCCTGCTCATTGTGAGTAAAACACTGGGTTCCCCCATACAATCATCCAAGGCATGTTTAGAGAGTAAACCCACTCAGGACTCCAGGGACAATCATGAGGCCTTTTCTTACCTATGTTTGAAACCTGGGAGGAAACTCCCAGATATGCTCAGACTTATTTCAGAATGATGTTGATATCACTGCACCTACAGACATTGGCAACATACTGGCTGACAGGTTCAGTGCAGATTTCTCCCCCCCCTCCCACCAACTGGGGGGGTATGTACACCAGAGGATTGTAGCCGCCATAACATCTCCACTGCTGGGGTGGGAACTGCTCAATCCAAGGCAGAAAACACTTTATCCATGGGACCAGATGGTGTCCCCAGTTGTGTGCTCCATGAACTCAATGAGTAATTACACCCGCAGTTAGGGCAGCTGTTTAATCTTAGCCTCACCTCAGGATATGTTCCCAAGGAGTGGCATACAGCAATGGTGGACCAACTTCACAAAGGGGGTGCCTCCACCAACCCCAGAAACTACCATCCCATCACCTTGACAAGCCTGTTCTGCTAGGCTATGGAGAGGATCATAATGGGAATTCTAAATGAAGACATAGGGGACTTGCAGACATTGGGTCCAATCCAGTTTGGCTTTGTCAAGGGCAGATCATGCCTTTTAAACTTGGTTGACTTTTAAAAACACTCACCCAGGCTATTGACGTGGGCAAGGCAGTCCACACAGCCTACCTTGACCTGGCAAAGGCTTTCAACACAATACCCCACTCAGGTATCATTGAAAACATCACCAGCTTAATTGTGAACCCATACATCACAGCATGGGTTGCAAACTGGCTAAGTGACAGAACACACACGGTCAAAGTTGCTGGTGCCAGTTCACACTCCAGAGCTGTCACAAGTGGTGTCCCACAGGGCTCAGTCCTGGGCACACATTTGTTCAGTATCTACTTTTCAGAAGTACGAGCAAGCACAGGAGGATTATGGCTGACAAAGTTTGAAGATGACTGCAAACTGGGAAGCATAGCTGGAAACCCATCTGACACAGACATCCTTCAGAAGGGTCTCATAGAGATGGCTAACTGGTGCCACAGCCATGGCCTTGCATTACACACTAAACAATGCATAGCCATACCCTTCAGGAAGAACAAGGTTACCACTACTTCCCATCTAGGTGGCAATCCTCTAAGCACAATGTACGTTATCAGGGACCTGGGCACCCAGATTGACAGTGACCTTTTGTTTGACACTCACATTGCCAGGGTAGTTTGGAAGGCCTTCTACATTGGCCACCTCATCATGCAGTGATTCACATCTAGATCAAGGGAGGTCATTGTTCCCCTGTACTCATCACTCATCAGACCAATGATTGCATACAATGCCCCATTCAGATTGGATGGGCCCACATATTCCTCGACAGGAGGTGAAAGGGTGTCAAACATTTCTAATGCTGCCCGACTGAAGGAATTCCAGCTGTATCCAGTCGCTTACTGTCTGCTCAGAGGTGACCTGTGCCTGACATACAAGGCTATGTCCAACCCAGGATTAATGAACATGCTTCACCTCAAGACCTCTACATCCAACAGAACTACAAGGGCAGGAGACCTAATCCTCAACAAAGATATTAATAGGATGTGCTGAAGGGACAGATTCCTCACCCAGAGAGTCCATATGCTGTGGAACAACATCCTGGTACATGTGAGGCTGAGCACCTCACTGGCTTTGTTCAAGTGAGATCGTGACCAATGGATGGGAGATTGCAGGTATACCCCAGGGATAACCTCAGTATCACTGCTTGACAGAGGCACAGCAAAATAATGGGCATATTATCCATCAACTTGCAGAGGTGGCAGAAGCCACAAAACTCTGGGCTAGGCTTATTAATGCCCTAGGGCAGATAGCCTAGTATGAACCTATGGACCTATGGACATAGGCCTGGGGCAGTTCCTGCTATTAGGACAGTGGTCTGCAGCAAGCTATATAGTAGTAGTCGGTTTTAGCCATTGGTTTTTGACCATGGCTATTCCATGTTGCTTCTTGTTGTGGTACAAACATGGGTGTGTGGTTATCCATGCTATTTATTGCTAGTCATCCTCATTTTGTATCTTGTTCCATGTTTTTGCACATGTACATCACTGTATGACGTGCAGCTGTTTCCGCAGGGTCATATGCGTGGATATGGATGTTAGTTGGGGTCCTCAGGTGTGCATATTGTACATGTTATTACATTACTTAACACATGGCATTCATGCCTCAGGTGGTGCTGCAGGGCCACCTCTGTCGGATACACATACTACACTCCCTGTACATTTGGAAGCAGGTTGTGTCATGTTAGGCATCCCTGTTACTGTATGAGTGAGTCAAAGCAGGTATCAGTCCCAGTGTTCCTACTGACCAAGCATATGTGCTATGCGTTGCCTCTTTGCCAAGGCGAGGTCATACTGGACACGCCTCCTTCTGCTAATGAGTGCAGACCTGGTTTAAAGTGCTTAAAAGTGCCTTTATGGCACTTTGATTGACAGGTCTTGTACTCATTTTGAAAGTCTGGAGACAAAAATAAATTCCCACTGCCGGTCTCGAACCCAGGACCTTGGTAACATTAGTCTGTATGACCTACCACTAAGCCATGACAGCCATACAAAATCACTCTGCTAAAATAAATATAACAGTCAATAGTAGGAATTAGTATGAAGGCAATATAGGAGATGTACCATCCAAAGCATGTGAGGTAAAGTTTTAATGGCCAAATCACTGGATTCCCATACTAACCTTCACACTCACAGAACACTGTCAACAGCATACCAGCATCGTCCACGCCTTACAATCTGAAAGGGCAACGCCTATCTCACATACCTTTGTATAGCAGTGTCCTGAAATCACAGTGAGACATGCAATCAACACACACCTGGCTGCATGCAATTAGCAAATGCTGCCTTACAATTGGTGCAGGGGCCATCACATGGACCTATGCAGATACCTACAAAAGCATTCAGTACCCACACTCCACTCATGCAATACAGTCATTGCACAAACCTAATGAGAAAGAGAGAGAGAGAGAGACAGAGAGAGAAGAGAAAATATACAGACAGCCAGCAGCAGAACCATGAGTAGCAAACAGCAAGCAGCAAGCAAGCACCACTGACACAGCAACAGCTGCCACAAACACAGGTAATGCAAAGTAGCAGGTTAATACTGTGTTTACTGTGACACCTCCAAATGTATCATAGTTCACTATCTTTAGCTCTGTCCATGAGATAGGTTTTGTGTGCATAGTCCTGAAATATATACATATGTAACATTGCTGTACATGTTGCCCATATGTGAAACATCCGTAGCTTAGAACAGAAGGCCAGTTGTGCATATGATGCAGTAGATACCAGGGTCAGTAGAGGTTACTCCTCATTGGTGTGGGACCACTGTGTCTGTATGGCACTCTTCAGGTACACATCCTGTAGTATGGCCAGGGAGTAATATTAGTCTGTAATGTGGTGCCATGTCCTCCAGGGGTGAATGTAGCACACATCCAGGGATACCATTCTGTAACAGTGATGCTATGTGTCCTGCAATGTTGAGGGTGGCCCTCACCTGGACATGTGAGAGGATAGGGAGGTTACAGTCATCTGTGATAACTAATTCCACTTGTGTAGGAGAATGGGGGGGGGGATATCTGCACCTAAACTGTCTGCAACAATATTGCCAATATCTCAAACATGTTTTCTATACGGAAATGCACACACAGTAACATCCCACATCCACACACTTGCCACATTCAGGCTTCAAAACACTATCTAGGTTCTATTCTGGTACATCTGCATGTTACAGTAGCATGTAGCACTATACTGAGTAGTGGCAGTTGTCTGTTGCCATGTTGTTTGGATAGAGTAAAAGGAGCATTTGTTTATCCTACTTTGTTTTGTGGACATTAGTTGAAGTGTAACCTTACATGCATCATTGGTACCAACACCTTCTGTGTTGTTGTTCTGTTTGTACAGGGTGCTGTCAACATCACTGTTTGTTAAGGGAAATGTGCACCCTGCAGTGCATAGCCCCATTTGGCAAAAGAGACATCCCACCCCCACCATTGTGCACACACACCAACCCCACCCACAGTAAAACGCATACTTTCCATTTGCAAGATCCAAACCCCTACCTAGATGTGTTATGACTCTAAAGGCAGACACATTAGCAGAGTGTGCTATTTGCATTAGTAGGAGCAATTTTTTCCAATGCTGTACTTAGAGGGTACTGACATCATCTGTGTTTACGAAGAGGGATGTGCACCCTGTAGTGTGTTCTCCCAGTTGGCAAAAGGCACTTTCCCTCCACAGCGTTATGCACACACACAAACCCCACTCATACTAACACACATACATTCCCTTTGCAGGATTCAAACCCCTACCTAACTATGTTATGACACTAGAGACGGACGTATTAGCAGAGCGCTATTCGCATTACTGGGAGATTTCATTTCAGTTGATCTACTTATAGGGTGCTGACATCATCAGTGTTTAGAAAGTGGAATGAGCTCCCTGTGGTGTGGTTCCACAGTTGCCAAAAGGGATGTTCTTCTCATACACACTTCTACACACACTTACCCCCATCCACACACACACATGCCACTTGCTGGATTCAAACCCCTACCTAACTATGTTATGACACTAGAGACAGACACATTAGCAGAGCGCGCTATTCGGATTACTGGGAGGTAGCATTTCTACTGATCTCCTTATAGGGTGCTGACATCTTCATTGTTTGGAATGGGGAATGTGCATCCTGTGGTGTGTTTTCACAGTTGTTAAGAGGAACATTTGAACTAAGTGTGTGAGCATGCCCAGTTCAGCCTTCCCATGGCATGTTGTGTGAATGATGTCTCATTTATCAAAGTGTGTGAGCATGCCCAGTGTGAGCTTTCCATATGTTGAACTATGCAGCCCATCACAGTTGTGGATGAGTGTGAACTCCAAATAATAACTCCTGTTTAAGGTTGTGTGTTCTGTGACATGTTGTGTAGTTACTGTCCAGATGCTTCCTGTGAACACAACAGGGATTATACTGTGCCTGCAGGTTTTGCATGGGATACTTTGCATACAATTGTTAACATCCATTCCTACTGACCTAGCACTGTAGTACTGTATAGTGTAGGGGTTCAGTACTTTCACTGTGGTGGACAGTATCCTGGGCTTTAGTCCTATCACTGATTTACATTTCCATACTGTGCACAACAGCCTCTTTAGGGTCCAGTTGTGCACGTCTGCACAAAGGCAGTGCCTCTATGGACTCTGGTAATTACTGCCCCATAAGCTTAACAAGTGTAGTCTGCAAAGCTATGGAGAGGATCATAATGGAGCTCATAAAGAAAGATATGGGGGACATGCAGACATTGTACCTGTCCCAGTTTGTGTTGATCAAGGGCAAGTCATGCCTTTTGTACTTGGTTGACATTATCAAAACAGTACCTAAGGCCATTGATGAGGGAAAGGCAGTCCATAGAGCCTACCTTGCCCTTGAAAACACTTTCAACGCAATACCCCACTCAGGTATTGTAGGAGACCCTACCAACAGAAATGTACACCCATATGTCACAAGATCAGGTTGCAAACTGTCTGACGGACAGGACCCACAGGGTTAGAGTTGCTGGCACTATGTCAGACACCAGGCCAGTCACATGTGGTCTCACACAGGGCTCAGTCCTTGGCCCCCTATTGTTTGTTATCTACTTCTCAGAAGTACAGGCCAACATGGGAGGACTTTGGCTGACAAAGTTTGCAGATGACTGCACACTGGGTGCCATAGTGGACAGTGCATCAGACACGGATATCCTTCAGAAGGGACTCACGGACACTGATAGCTGGTGCCAGAGCCATGGCCTGAAATCACCTTGCAAAACATGTGTAGTCATACCCTTCAGGGAAAGCAAGGTAACCCCAAGCTACCATATAGGTGGCAATCCTCTAAGCACAGAGGAGGTTATCATGGACCTGGGGACCCAGGGTGACAGTCACTGTTCTGATGACACTCACATTGCTAAAGTGGCTAGTAGGACCTTCTACATTGTCCACATGATCAGGAAGGGATCCACATCCAGATCTAGTGGGTCATTGTTCCCCTGTACTCTTCACTTATCGGACCGGTGATCTGGTACACTGCCTTATCTGGATGTATCTCACCTGACATCTGCAGCAAGTGGAGAGACCCTGAATGTCCCCCAACAAAAGGATGAAGGGTCTCCAACATCTGTCATATGCTGCCAGATTGAAGACACTACAGCTCTATTCAGTCACATACTGTCTGCTTAGAGGTGACATGTGCATGACATGCAAGCATGTCCAACCAGGGATTAATGGACATGCTCCACCTCAAAATCGTCAGATCCACCTCAACCACTAGTGCAAGTGACTTACACCATAGCAGGGATGTACATTGGACATGTTGGAGGGGTGGATTTATCACTCGTAGACTCCCTATGCTGTGGAATACAATCACGGTCCATGTGAGTCACAGCACCTTGCTGGCTCTGTTCAAGAGGTATCCTGACCTGTGGATGGGAAATCATAGGTTTACCCGGGATCGTCACTGTGTCACTGCTGGAGACAGGCACGTCAAACTAATGGGCACAGTACTGTTTCCATAGAAGGGGTGGCGTACGCAACCTGACTCTGGGCTAGGCTTAGAACTGCCTTGGGGCAGATAGCCTAGTATGAACCTATGAACCTATCTGACCATGTTGCATTATGTTCATATGTGAACTACTTACAACGGCCTCATCCAACATCAGTAGTGTATTCCACAACATGGGTGTACATTGGCAAACACTACCGATGTGCCCAAGGCCATTTCTAATGCTTATTGGATAGTGTGTTTGTCCATCAACACATCGTAAGTGCAGTTTGACATGACATATGTCTTGTTTTGTATACTGTGCCTCTGTCTACCTGTGACACAACATTGATACCCAGGGTATACCTACCATCTCCCATCCACTCGTTAGGATCCCTGTTGAGTAGAATCAATGAGTGACTCTATGGATAACCTGTACTGGTAGTTTACTCATGCGTGGGGTGGCTTCTGTGTTATGGATAATGCAGTACAGCTTGTCCTATGTATGTCAGTGCTGGGGTTCAGGTCCCTCATGTGCATATCTCCTGCCATTCACATTGTACAAGGTACGGCATGTGCATTGCTGCCAGCTTGGACATGGCTTTCTACATCAGGCACAGCTTGTGTCTGGGTGGCCAGCATGGCAGTGTGTGGAGCTGACTTCTGTTTAATCAGGCGACACATTACATGTGTTCCAGCTCTTTGATACTCCTGGTGAGGTACTGTTGTGGACTTTACAGTTGCTGAATGTATCTGCTGAGGTACACCCCACAGGCGCTGTTGTGGTCATTTGTAATGCTGCTGAAAGATAACTGCAAAACCACAATGACCTCCCGTTAGCTAGATGTCATAACCCTCATGATTAGGTTGGTATACGGATTGTTTCTGTTAACCCTACAGCCACATTTTTGTCCATTGCAGGATATCTATCACCTTGTGTCCCCCATTCTGGCATTACATGTTAGGTATGTCATGGGTCGACACCTATGTGGGAATTGGTGGTCACTTACTGGATATCCACAGAGGCTGACTATACTGTTTTCACCATTTAACATGCTGACATGGCTATGGCACCAGTTGTCTGTTTCTATGTGGCCCTTTTATTGGATGCTTGTGTCAGCTGGTGTATCAGATATGTCAGGCGGCTTGTTGTCCTCTACAAACATGTTCCAGCACAGTCCTTACTTGTTGGCCTGTACCTATGGGGCATATATACCAGATGGTGAAGGTCCCAGGACCAAGCTTTGTGGGATGCCTGTTATATGTGGTTTGTAGTCTGACATGGCTGCTGCATGTCTGATCATGTCAGTTCTGTCGTTGGTCTGGTTTGCAACCCTCTCATGACATTGGGGTGTATATATCAGCTGGTGAGCAAATCTATACGGAACACATAGGGTATTGTACAGAAGGCTTTGCAAGGTCAGGCTACACTGTGTGGACCACATTGCCCTCATCACTGACTTCAAGTACTGTTTCAACTGAGTCACACATGTTTAGGGGTGGGGTCTGCACTTTGTAAACCCACACTGGGTAGGGTCGGGTGTCAATAGATCCACAATATCATTATGTCTGTGGTACATGCTGGTCCTTTCCATAGCTGTGCAGACCAAACCTCTCATGATTCTGTGGTGGTTGTGTTTACTATCCATTCAGGAGACACCTTTGTTGAGAACACCCACTGTTGTTGTACACTGCTCTTTGGCACGTACTGTGGTAAGGGTGACATAATGTCAGGGAGGCGGCAGTCTGCTGGGGAAGGTATTTGGCATTATGGGGGGGGGGTTTGCACTGCACATGTCAGGATGTATGTTGGCCATACCTGTGTGTGTCTGGTATGTTGTTTGTAATATCTGTGTGATCCGGAGCATATCCAGGAATCAACAACATGCTTACTACCATCATTTGCCACAGCCTTGGGGTTATCTGTAGTGTCCTGTACAATCTGTATCATAATGGGTTCATACTAGGCTACCCCCCTAGGGCATCTGTAAGCCTGCATGTCCATTTTGTTTGATGGATTCTGGGGAATTGTCTACACCTGTGTCAGTGCTAGTATGATACCAGGGGTATAGTGACAAACAGCTCAGAAGCTGACTTCACACTTCTTCGGACTGAGATGGTATCCATTAAGCCCACTGGGCCAGTGGAAACCACAACACACAATGGTGAC
Source organism: Protopterus annectens (assembly GCF_019279795.1). Lineage (NCBI taxonomy): Eukaryota > Metazoa > Chordata > Ceratodontiformes > Protopteridae > Protopterus > Protopterus annectens. The sequence continues at coordinate 1,767,224,075 of NC_056732.1, forward strand.
TCCTGCACAGACACTTTCTACGGACATCTCCGAGTAAGCATGGACCATGCAATCACAAATGAGAATGAGACCCTCACCACCAAGGGAAAGTGGCCTGTCTGGTGGACCCCAGCCATAAACAAACTGTATAACAGATGAAGGATACTAATGCAGGACAGAGCTACATCTCCAGAATGTAAGGCAGCTGTGATCAGCAGTAGTAGAAAGCTACATTCTCACATAAAGACACCCAAGTTCAACTTGGGGACATAAATCACCACAGACGATGAAGGTAACCACACTGCTTTCTTCAGTTATGTCTGACGCCTGGGTGGGAACCCTCATATATGCTCAGATTTGGTACACCACAACTTCTATTCCAGGGACCTGACAGATATTACTGACACCCTGGCAGACCAGTTCAGGGCAATGTACCCCCTCCGTCACCCCCAAAACATGATAGTTATCACAGCTGTATGTAACCTCACTGTCATCCTGGATGTCCATGTGAGAGCCGCAGTCAGCAAAGACGAGTACACAGCATCAATGGGACCTGATGGTATCCCCAGTTGCATGCTATGTGAACTACAGATGGAGCTAAACCTGTATATGCAGATGCTATTTAACCTTAGCCTTGCTACAGGATCTGTACCTGAACACTGGCGTACGGCAACAGTGGTCCCACTCCACAAAGGAGATGCCTCCACAGACCCTGGCAGCTAACACCACACAAGCTTAAACAGCCTTGTCTGCAAAGCTTTGTGAAGGGTCATTATGGAGCTTCCACACAGAGACATTGGTGTCCTACAGACCCTTGATCCCACCCAATTCAGCTTTGTACAGGGCAGATCCTGCGTTTTGCACCAAGTTGACTACTTTGAAACTGTGAGTAGAGCCGTTGATGAGGGCTACACAGTCCACACAACCTACCTGCACTTGGCTAAGGCCTTTGACACAATACCCCACTCAGGCCTCATAGACAAGCTCAACAGCTGAAATATAACACCATATGTCACAGCATAGGTTGCAAAATGGCTCAGAAACAGAACCCATAATGTCAACATTGCAGGTGCCTTGTCAGGTTCAAAGCCAGTCACAAGTGGTGTCCCACAAGGTTGTGTCCTGGGACCTCTCTTATTTGGTATTTACTTTTCAGATGTGAAAGCAAACATAGGAGGGTTGTGGCCGACAAAGTTTACAGATGACTGCAACCTGGGCACCATAGTGAATACATCAGCCAGCACACACATCCTACAGACTGCCCACACACAGACAGATAGCTGGTGCTGGACTCATGGCCTGAAAATGACTGCAACTGATGTGTAGCCATCCCCTTTGGGAGGAACACAGTACCCACAGATCTGTACATAGACAGCAACCCAATGAGTACAGGAAACAAATCAGACAGCTGGGGACACATGTAGATAGTGACATCTCATTTGACACCCATGTTGCCAAAGTTGTTTGACAGACTTTCTATCTTGGCCACCTTATCATGGAAGGTATTCCATCAAGACCATAGGAGGTCATTGTACCACTATACTTCTCCCTTATCAGGCCCATGCTTGAATACAACGCCCCATTTGGTATGTACCTCAACCAGCACTTGCAGCAGCTGGAGAGACCCCACAAGTACCTTACCATGAAGATCAGGGATCTACAACACATGTCATATACTTCCAGAATAACTAACAACAAGCTTTTGTCAGTGTCATACCACATACGTACAGGTGACCTATGCCTGACATACAAGACCATGTCCAATCAGGATTTGGTAGACATGCTCCACTGCAAGCAATCCACATCCACCAGAAACATGGGAGCTAAAGATTTGAACCTCAGCACATACATGTATAGGACATGCTGAAGGGACAGAGTCATAACTCAGAGGCATCTCAAACTCTAGCAGAGTATCCCAGTTCATGTTAGACAGAGTACCTCACTGACTCTCTTCAAGAGACATCTGGACAGCTGCATGTGGACAGGGGCACAGACTAGACAGAGGCATAGTCACATTATTCAATTATGTAAGGTGGTCATAATGTGTCACTACTAAGTCAGAGGCACAATATTTCGTATCTTTGCAGTACACATATTACCACTATGAGGGGTGGCAATAGCAATATTCATCAAGGACACCCTCACCTCATGGTTGGTGGCAACAGGCAAGACTGCTCTGCAGTTTGTAGCATGTTACAGGCCATCCTCTGAAACTCAGGTACCTCACAGAGCTTTCATGAAAACAGTGGCGGGGATACATGTACCTGCAAACACCATCACACTGGGTGATCCCAACTATCCAAATATAGACTGGGATCAGTACTACAGCCACAACACTCTAGCCCACAGGTTCCTAGAGTTCATACACTCACATGCCATGGAAGAACTAGTCACCATCCCCACAAGAGGAGACAACATAGTAGATCTCATCATCACAAACATGGGCTCACAATGTTCAACACCAGAGGTATACCCATCATTGGTGAGATCAGATCATAACCTACTCTCAGTGGGAGTCCACATCCCACCCCCACCCCAGATAGAAAAGACCACAGTGCAGAACTTCTCAGAAGCCAACTACACACTTCTAATGACTGTTGTGGTCTCTTTCAAAGCCCCCAAGCCAGCAGACACCATTACCCAAGCCACTGTATCACTTACAACTGCCTTCTACCAGCACCTTCAGGACTGCATGGATGAGGCAATCCCAAACAAAACACAGACTCGTTGTACCAGAGGCAAGCGTCCAGTGTGGTGGACCTCAGCCATAAACAAGCACTACAACACAAGGAAGGAGGTACTACAAGATAGAGCGATATCCGTGGAAGGGTAGACACCCCTGCTCAATATAGGTGAAACACTGAGTTCCCCCATGAAATCATCCAAGGCAAATATTGGGAGTAAACCCACTAAGGGCTCACGGGACAACCATGATGCCTTTTATACATACGTTACACACCTGGGAGGAAACTCCCAGATATGCTCAGAATAGGCTCAGAATGCTGTAAATATCACTGAACCTACGGACATTGCCAACATACTGGCTGACAGGTTCAGTGCAGATTTCTCCCCCCACCCCTCCACCACAACTGGAGAGATATGTATGAAAGAGGATTGTAGCCCCACAAACATCTCAAATGCTCAGGTGGGAACTGCTCTATCCAAGGGAAAGGACGCAGCATCCATGGGACCAGATGGTGTCTCTGGTTTTGTGCTCCATGAACTCACTCAAGAATGAAACCTGCAGTCAGGGCAGCTGTTTGATCTTAGCCTCAACTCAGGATATGTTCCCAAGGAGTGGCATATGTCAATGGTGGACCCACTTCACATGGGGGTGCCTCCACCGACCACGGAAACTACCATCCCATCAGCTTGACAAGTAGGGTCTGCTAAGCTATGGAGAAGATCATAATGGAAGTCATAGATGAGGACATAGGGGACTTGCAGACATTAGATCCAACCCAGTTAGGCTTTGTCGAGGGCAGATCATGCCTTTTAAACTTGGTTGACTGTTTCATAACAGTTTAATGTTTTTACATTAAACACTACACAATGCATAGCCACACCCTTTGGGAAGAACAAGGTTACCACTAGTTCCCATGTAGGTGGCAATCCTCTAAGCACACAGGAGGTTATCAGGGACCTGGGCACCCAGGTTGACAGTAACCTTTTGTTTGACACTCACGTTGCCAGGGTAGTTAGGTAGAACTTCTACATTGCCCACCTCATCATGCAGGGATTCACATCTAGATCCAGGGAGGTCATTGTTCCCCTGTACTCTGCACTCATCGGACCATTGATTGAATGCAATGCCCCATTCAGCATGTATATGACCCGACACCTATGGCAATTGGATGGGCCCACAAATTCCTCGACAGGAGGAGAAAGGGTCTCAAACATATTTCTTATGCTGCCCGACTGAAGGAATTCCAGCTTGATTCCGTGACTTACCGTCTGCTCAGAGGTGACCTGTGCCTGACATCCAAGGCCATGTCCAAACCTGAGTTAATGTACACGCTTCACCTCAAGACCTCTACATCCATCAGAACTACAGTGGCAGGGGATTTAAACCTCAACACAGATATTAATAGAATGTGCTGGAGGGACAGATTCTTCAACCAGAGAGTCCCTATGCTGTGGAACAACATCCTGGTACATGTGAGGCTGAGTACCTCACTGGCTTTGTTCAAGTGAGATCTTAATCAATGGATGGGAGATTGCAGGTATGCCCCAGGGATAACCTCAGTATCACTGCTTGTCAGAGGCACAGCAATATAATGGGCAAATTATCCGTCAGAGTGAAGGGGCGGCAGACTCCACGGAACTCTGGTCTAGGCTTATAAATGCCCTAGGGCAGATAGCCTAGTATGAACCTGTGAACCTGTGAACATAGGCCTGGGGCAGTTCCTGCTATTAGGACAGTGGTCTGCAGCAAGCTATATAGTAGTAGTCAGTTTTAGCCATTGGTGTTTGACCATGGCTAATGCATGTTGCTTCTTGTTGTGGTAACAACAGGGGTGTGTGGTTATCCATGCCATTTATTGGTAGTCACCCTCATTTTGTATCTTGTTCCATGTTTTTGCACATGTACATCACTGTATGAGGTGTGACCCTGGTAGTGTCAGGGTGCTAATGTGGGCTTTGACCCTGTTTTCTATTACAGCACTGATATGTGCATTCCCTATACTGTGTGCATTTACACTGCACACATATTGCTGTTTATACCTTTGGCATTGGGTAGCATTACATCTAGGTTCCTATCCCTTGTGATAGCTATGGGGTGGGTTTGTGTTTTTGTGGTTTATGATTGGTGAGGGTGGATGTTAGTCATGGTCCTCAGGTGTGCATATGATACATGGTGTTACATTACTTAACACATGGCATTCATGCCTCGAGTGGTGCTGCAGGGCTGCCTCTGTCGGATGCACATACTACACTCCCTGTACGTTTGGAAGCAGGTTGTGTCATGTTAGGCATCCCTGTTACTGTATGAGTGAGTCAGAGCGGGTATCAGTCCCAGTGTTCCTACTGACCAAGCATATGTGCTATCGTTGCCTCTTTGTCAAGGCCAGGGCATACTGGGCACGCCTCCTTCTGCCTACTGGGACAAGGTCAGGTTGTTCCTGCTCCGAGTCACGCCCTGCCTGTGGTGGCCTTGGCAATGGTGGGGGGATGTTTGGCCCAGCCCTGTGCTGGTCCTGCTGCAGCTGTTTCCGCAGGATCATATTATGTAGCATAGCACATATCATGATCATTTGGGTACATGTAGTTGGTGTGTACTGCAAAGCTCCACCAGACGTGTCTAGACACCGGAACCGTGACTTGAGCAGCCCAAACACACGCTCTATGATATTACGTGTTTGTGCGTGTGCCTCATTATGGCGTTCCTGTTCGCGTGTGTGTGCATTTCTGATGGGTGTCATCAGCCACGGCTCAAGTGCATAACCAGCATCCCCCACTAGGTGTCCGTGTGGGAAGTCCCCATTGGCAAATGATTGGTACAGCTGCGTCAGATGCCAGATGTGGGAATCGTGGTAGCTCCCAGGGCAGCCAGCACACACATTCATTATTATGCCCTGGGCATCACACACGACCTGGCAGTTGATGGAGGGGTATCCCTTGCGGTTAATGTAGACTCTAGCCCGCTCACCGGCTGGTGCCTTGATGCGTATGTGCGTGCAGTCTATTGCACCCAGCACCTCAGGGTATCCCGCTACTTGCTGGAAGAGACGCATATTGCTGGCCACAACCTCACGGTCATTAGGGACATATATATGATCACTGACATGTGGTGACATGGCATCCAGGAACTGGTGCAGTACCCTGGAGGCTGATGCCTGTGATATCCCCATCATATCGCCAGTTGGTCTCTGGAAGGTACCTGTTGCTAGTATTCTTAGGCCAACACATACCTTGGTTTCCACTGGGATGGGTTCCCCTCTGTTGGTTCTGTGTGTGAGGCGTGGCCTGCACAGCTCAACAATCTGCTGCAGGAGCTCTCTGTCCACTCTATAGCGCTCTACTATCTCCAGCTCATGTAACCCATGGTAGGTGACCCTGGGCCTGTATACTCTTCTCCTTCTCCTCACTCTGGGTTGTCTGTCAGCATCTGCATTATCACCACCCTCAGCAATTCGCCTATGTCTGATTATAACAGCTATGGCAGCCCCTAGCATTTCTGCTCTGAGTTCAGCTTTTTCAGTTTTCAATTCTGATAGCTTAGTTTCTGGCAGTATCTCTTGTGAGAAACAGCCTGCACTGCTCTTTGTTGTGTTTTAAGTGCTGGGTTGGGCTTCTAGTCTGCCTGTGTAATTGCCTGCTTCCAATTGTTTCCACCAATTAACTCCAGCAGTATTCCTGGCAGTTTCCTGTATTTTGGTTGTTTCCTGCTTCCTCTCTGTTTCCTGAGGGGGAGCAATGTGCACACCAGCTGAAACACGTTCACAGTCACTTAAACGCATGTACACATCCCTACACGGTGTTACACGCGCGCACACATCCTTACACGGTGTTAGCTAGGCTGATTCATGCTAAAACGCCAAGACACTGCCTTACACGCACGCCCGCCGCAAACCGTTGTAAACAGTTTGCAACGCGCTCCCACATGTTGAACCTGCCTTACACGCTGCACGCCACAAGATGCACGTATATCAAGAAACTTTGAGTGTAGGGATAGCGTATGCCCTCAATTTCTTGACTTTCCTAGTGTTCTGTTGGGACACACCTCCCTCCCTGATGTCTGTCTGTCATCTCTTACCTTACATTGCCCTCCAATCTGGTACATTTCTTTCTATCCTTCCCCTTCATGATGTCCCCTACCTCTTTCTCTGTTCCTCCCCTTCTCTAAGTCTTACACTACTCAGAAAGTGCTCATTACCTATGTGGCAGTGTGATTCAGTATTGTAACCCTCATTTACATAGGATTGCCTAGTAATGCTTAGTTACATATCTTACACGGAGCTTCCCCTTGACAACCACTAAACGGAGGCCATATTGTTTTTGCTCTGCAAGTCCCTCCATTGACATTTCATGTAATACATAAAGCCCACAATTGTGGGCTTATAAGCTTCGGTTTTCAGTTTTAGGTAGCGCACCCGTTTGCTGGGTGTGCTACAGTTAAACACATAAATCCCGTGAAAAAAAAAAGTTATATAACTTTTTTTGCAACATTCTCATGCCAATGGCCACATATTTGGCCATTGGCATGCTTACTCTAACAAATGCACCCTTTATTTGGAGCTGACATAGCTCCGTTTTTAATTTTGCAGAAATGTACTCAGTTGTCAGCTGAGTACATTTCTGCAGCTAACACGTCCGTTACACGGACTGGTTTGGGCTTCGTGGATCGCTCATATACCTCATTTGCATATCTTGGAGCTGCAAATGAGGTATTGAGCATTTCCACGCCCACTCCGTGTAAGAGACGTGTTAGCTGTCTCTTACACGGACATTTGGGCTGTTGCTGAATCAGGAGGCTTACACGGAGGCTTACACTACTCTTAAACTCCGTGTAAGCCTTCCTGAATCTGGCCCATAGACATTGAATACTAGGAAAATAAATAATAAAAGCTAAATGATGGCTAGTAGAATTTGTAGTTCATGTGTGAAGATACTATTTATCACAAAATAAATTTGTTAAGAATCAAGCAAAATTAGTATTATAAAAATAATGAACATTAGGATGGCTATCTGCGTTTATTAAGGAAAGACCTTATTGTAACATAATTATTTAGGCCCGGGAAATAATGGCCTTTAAGTCTAAGAATCCATTTCAATTCATTCAATTCAATCAAATTTACATAATCACCACCTCTAGCATTCGCTTCCACTGTTTGTAGTACCCTAAATACAAATGAATGTGATGGATTGGATATGATATGTTTTGCTAGGGCATTTAACTCATTTTTCTTTTTAATATCGTACTGGTGATTATAAATTCTATTTTTTAATTTCCTTTTAGTAAGGCCTATATAAAACACCGGACAACATTCACAGGTGGCCAAATATATTAGGCCTGAAGTATCACAAGTAGCTCTAAATCTTGGTTTAAAAACATAAGGAAGTTCAGGATGTACAAAATCTTGTGATTTAGTAATATACTTGCAATAATTACAATGCTGACAGGGATAGGTCCCCAAAGGATGCCTTAGCATTAATTGATCATTGTTGCTCAAATCAGGTGTATCACACAATATAGACTTCAAATTCTTATTGCTCCTATAAGTTATGTGTGGGTTTCTACCCACTATCTTTAATGTAGGTTCATCTATCAATAAAACTTTCCAATTATTAAGTAATATTTGTCTAATATTCTGAAAATCATTTGAATAGGTTGTAACAAAAGTTACCTTCTCATAATTGCTGTTTGTTTCCTTTCTAAAAATAGGAAGAGAATTATTATCATTTAAATCAATGGCCTCTAGATTATCTTTATATAAAATATTATTCCTAACATTCATTACTAAATTATAATCATAGCCCCTATCTAAAAACATATTCACCATATTGTCTGGCTCTCTTATTAAATCATGCTCATCTGTACAAATTTTACTTAATCTACTAAATTGGCTCTTCAATATCCCTTTAAAGATATGTCGCGGATGCATGCTATCATACTTCAAAATTGTATTTCTCCAGCATTTTTTCTTTTATATATTAGTCTCCCATTTCTGATGTTTAAACTAACATCTAAGAAATTTACTGATACGTATGATGTTTCAACTGAAAATCTAAGAAAGGTAGTTGTGGTTTCTAAATATTCTTTAAATAAAGTAAATTCTTCCATGGAACCATCCCATACAATTAGAATGTCATCGACAAAACGCCTATAAACTAAAGCCTTAGAAAATAACTTGTGCTGAAAGACATAATTTAATTCCCAATGATGCATAACTAAATTAGCATATGTGTTTGCACAGGGGGTACCCATAGCCACACCAGAGGTCTGTAGGTATAAGTCCCACCTGAATGCAAACACATTATTACTAAGAACTAATTCTAATAGATGGCAAATCAAAATTGTCTTGTTCCCATCTATTGTAGGAACATGTTGCAAAAGTTCTCGCACTGCTTCAATCCCATCATCATTGGGAATCGAAGTGAAGAGGCTTTGCACATCCATTGTAATAAGCAAGTGTTTGTCTTGTATGAAAACAAAATCAAGTGAATGCAAATAGTCTAGAAGCTGATATGTATCTTTAAGAATTGTAGGAATAACATCAACTAGGGGCCTTAAAGTATTTTCTAAATAAATGGATATGTTTTCAGTAATCCATTTTGCACCCGATACAATTGGGCGCATAGGTGGTGGAATAATTCCCTTATGCATCTTTGGTAGTCCTTTGATAATAGGGACTACTGGAGTATCATTAGAAAAGAATTCATATAAACTATTAGAAATCTGGTAACACATAAGCAGGTCATATAGATCTTCCTTAATTGTTTTAATTATTTGGTCTAACTTAACTTGACTAATTAATAATTATGTAGTATCAGCATTCAACATTTCATTCATTAAAACATCATAGTCGACTGTGTCAAACAATGCTATACCCCCCCCTTTATCTACTGGTCTGAAAGTCAAAGAATAGTTATTACTAAGGTAGTGTAGTGACTTCATACTATCACTTGACATATTAAAATACGCACATTTCTTTTTCTTATTATCAAAATAATGGTAAAAATCAGTTTCACAAAGCTTAACAAATGAGTCTACATGATGTGGCATCGTTGGCACAAAAGAACTTTTCTTCTTGTGGAGGAAAGGATTTGCAGCGTTGTCAGCTACTGGCTTCAGATCTTTTGAAAAGTACAATTTCAGTGTAACAGAACGAGCAAACAAACGTAAGTCTATTAAAACATCGGACAGTTTGCTCCCTTGAGAGGGAACAAAAGATAAACCATTATTTAATAAGTCAATGTCATTGGTGTTTAATTCATACCTGGACATGTTAAAATAAAGTGCTACTGCTGTTTTTGTCTTCTGTGTTGATACGTGCTTGCTTCGCCGGAAAACTTCCTTTTTCTGGTTTCCCAGCTGTTCTTTCTTTCTCTCGTGAACGATGGTTTCCTGATAGGTAGAGGTAAAAAAGCTGCATTATCTTGTGGCTGGCATTTACTAATAGCTCCCGCATTCTGCTGTAAAAGTTTAGCAACTTTATTCGCCTCTTGGTTTGGAAGCGGAGTGGAGATAAGAACAGTACTGGCAATAGAAGCAAATGTCTCAGGAGGCATAGTGAAAGATTCAAGAGAGGCGTCATTACGAGAAGCTGGTGTAGGGTCTGATGTTGTTGGACCAATAGGAACTGACGCTGTAAGAGTATGGTCCAGCGGCGCTAAACTTGAAACATGATTATCTCCTGTACGATAATTATCTGACCTCCTGGGCCAAACAAAGACCCCTCCCGTTGAAAAGTCTCTAAAATCACGCTGAAGCTTCTTAAGTTTTGTTTGCTGAAGTTTCATAGCATAGGCATTAACTTGACAATACACACTCTCTAATTTTCTCAGACAAAAAGCTTCAGAAAAATTATCCCGTAATTCAGTATTAACACTGTTAACTTTGGATAGTAGCTCCTTCTCAAGTGGATCAAAATAATTAATCAGGAGCTGCATATATTTGTAGCTAGCCTCGATGTTAATGTCTTGCCATTTTTTAAGTAATATTGGGTGCATATCTCCATATGAAGGCATACAGAGAATGTGCATCCCACGTGGAATAAGTTTGTAATGTAGGCACGCTTCCAAGTGTTTGCGTTGCCATATCATTCGCTGCAATTTGTATAAATCATTTTCTAACACCTTTACTTTAGAATTAAAAAGTTCAAGATTGTCAATTTTGACTTCTGTAGAGTTCGGGACTGGAATGTTCAAATCCAGAGCCAATAAAGGATTCGACTTACACGTAGTGATAGCAGTCCATTGCTGTTCGTTAGTTAGTTTCCTCGGTTCTGGGTTATAATCCAGTTCAACATCCGTATTCGCCATAACGTGTGCTGTAGAGATCCCAAAAAGGCCAAAAGCAGCAACAGCTATATAAAAACACAGACAGATCTCGGCAGCTAAGGAGTCTTTAGTTAGATGAAGCGATAAAATGAAATACAAAAACTTCGGACTCTCCACATTTTACAAATAAAATAAGGCAGTTTATTTAAAGGAATAAAGGTGAGCGCTTTCGCGTATACTCTGATACGCTTCTTCAGACAATATACAACTAAAAAGAGTCAGGGTTTATATAGGAACACATAATTCATTTGTGCAATTAATTAATTAATTAATAAATCTATTATACAATTAAATGTTCAGTTTCTTTAAAAATTTTTAAAGCAATACACAGACATAAGACATGATGTAATGAAATGAACGTATTCTGATTTCCATTTAAATTATTTAAAGCTTATTTTAGGATATATCATCCTAGCATATAATATAAGAATCATAGTTATTCATAAACTTTCATAAAACAAGTTTTTTTAGACCAAATGGTGATTTAGTAAAATATTAAATACAATAAGAATTAAAAATGCATTCTACCAGTAAGTAAATAAATGAATAAATAGATAAATAAATAAATAAATAGATAAATAAAATCTATGTGATCAGATATAGTCTATGTTCTTATCTAACATTGTTATAAATACTATATGACATATTATAATAATAATAAATTGCAATAGTGAATGTAAAAGATGTCATAACTAAAGTATATTTATCTATGTGATCAGATATAGTCTATGTTCTTATCTAACATTGTTATAAATACTATATGACATATTATAATAATAATAAATTGCAATAGTGAATGTAAAAGATGTCATAACTAAAGTATATTTATCTATTCAAAATTTGATAAATGCATTAAATATATTAAATATATTAAATATATAAAATCAGATACAGTATAAAATCAGATACAGTATAAAATCTTGATACAAATATAACCATAGGTAATAAAATGTAGCATAGTTTACAGCCCTGTTAATTCTGATGATGTATTCTCCATCCATGTGCCATTTCACTGATGTGTGTAGTATTGGCAGCATGCGTGTCTGAGTGTGCAGGATGTGTGTGATGTGTGTAGTACACATGTATACATGCTTACAAACATGTACACTGGCATACACGACATTACACGGGCTTCACCATTTGTACACTAGCTTACTCGTTCTTCAACACGTGCACACGGGCTGACGCGCGCACACATGTTTACTCGGGTTTACTGGCGCGCACAGGCACGGACACACTGTGGGCAGGTTTGCAGGTAACATCGGTGGTATCCATGGTGTACACCGTCAGTCTCCTGACTTTCCTAGGATAGCTCATAACATGCCTCTTCCACTGAGTACTGACAGCAAACATGTGACACTGCTCCGGTAAGATTACAGTGTTTTATACATACACACTCATGTTGTCACCTATCTTCTACTCTATTAGTCCCCTTATCCCACACTACACTGTACAGGCTTGGCCCATATGGCATGACATGTTGTGATTCACTATCCTCAGTCTCACTTGCATCACATTGCCCACAAATGCTTCGTTACATCTCTGGCAGAGCGCTTCCACACATAACAACCAGTACACAGTAGCCATGTTGTCTCCAGCTTGCCATTCATCTGCATGGCGTACTAACATCTAACAAAACCTACATTTTCTATGTATATTATACATATTAGACTTGTTTTGAAGTGCAGCACGTTCTCTTGGCGCTGCGCTACGCTTCCACACCGGAGATTGGGGGAGGACAACTACAGCTTGATTGATATCCAATGGACAATAATGCCACTGGCCTTAGATTTGGACATTGGCATGCTTCTTCGACTGTATTCATACCGTATTTGCAGCTGTCATAGCTCTGTTTAACAACATGCAGAACGTTATTCGCCTAACATTCAGGTACATTTCTGCACATAACTCTGCTCTTGCACGGACAGCTGACTGTTTCATGTATCGCATATTTGCATAGCTTTCACATACAAATGGGGTATGTTGCAAATCCCAACATTGTCTGTGCAACGTTCATGTTACGGGCGGTCTTACACGCCCCTACAGGAGTTTGCTATATAACTTGGCAGACATCTTTCCTTGCTGTACTCTCACTCTACTCGTACACACCGGAGGCTTCATGTATCATGGCCTAGTTTTGCTGTGTGCTATGTCTATTTGTGGTGTGTGCATGGCTGTGGGTATGTCCCACTGTCATCATTTGTAAAGGTGACAGCCCTATAGGTACTTCATGTAGACTGCTGTGTCATTTGACATGTCAGCACATACCTGCGGCCAATACTGAACGTCCTACTGCAGCGCTTTTCATACCTTCTGAGTTATCTCGCAGTCGATAATGCTGTTTCCTCAGACATGTATCTGTTTTTGATCATACCTCTCAACCTCCTAGAGCAAAAATCTGGACAAAGCCTTAACTGATGGGGAGACAAATAGGGGCAGATTTTAAATATTGCTCTTACAAATGTAGATAGTTGACAGAATTATAGGTTTTTCATTAGTATGACTTTTCTGAAGGATTTGGAGTCTTAAACTCAAATGTTTGTCATTATTTAATGACTTCAGTTCTCAGGTATTTGCCAGAAAGGTACAGATTTTAAGAGGAACACACCAAACATATGAGGCAAACCTCTGCACATTCTGCGTAAATCTGTACAGTTGCGAGGTATGTTACTGATACAGGATATCAATTTTCTGACACCAACACACACATTGTATGGCGGCATCACAGGCCAGATGCCATTACATTTATATTGCAGGACACACCCACCCAGAGGGTTGTATTCCTTACAAAGGCCAACAGGTGCTTATCCACACTAATTATTCTATCATGTACCTTATGTGTACGCCGGTATTTGCGCTTTCCATCAGTGGCAGAGCTCACGTACGAGTATGGGGGACTGGACACTGTATCGGTGACACTGCATGACACCCTGTGGGACACATTTCTTTTGAGTCTATTAACCTTCCACATTGACTTTCACAGGGCATACACGTTGTCATTCACATTTGTCGAAGTACATGCTTTTGACTTGTACATGTTTTGTCATTTGTCCTAACGTCTTTCTTCTCACCTGTCCACCTAGTATCACTAGTTCTGTACATTTATTTTGGACAAATTACCTTCATACCTCTCACCTCTACACATTATGGGTAAACGCCCCGACGTTTGACCTATGATCTTGTTACACTTGTCATAATAATGTGCCTTTCTGGTAAATTACTGGCAAGGCATTACGGACTGCGCGGTTAGATAATAGTGACTGACATTTCTATTTCATGATTACTAACCCTCATAATATTCGTATTCCTGACTACACCATTATTCTATCAACGTTTTGACTTTGTCTGGGGTATTTTAATATAGTCCCTATTTGTATTCCATGTACTATGCCTTAGTCCAGCTGTCTTATTCTGAAAGTTTGGCAGGTATGGTTACCATCTTGGTCGTACGCATATCCATCCATGATAATCGCCTACATGACACTGATATAGGTCCCTACGTCTTCCCCCAATGGTTTACACAATATCCAGTAGATGGGTTGAACCTTTTTGGAGAATATAGGCGTGTGCTATGCCCATATAGGTATACTGATCACTCCCATGGGACAAACCTAATACATCTGTGCCAACCAACACCTAGGCCCATTTCTGCATACCCATGATTCCCATACCTGACACCCCTCCACAGTACCCATTAGACATGTTTAATGTGAGCGATAATAAAATGTGAGGACACTTCTAAGCACTCCCCACTCTCCGGATATCAGGTCGTATGTCATACATTCTATCGACCCATATGTTATTACCCTTGCACCTGCTACTGTTGCATGCACAGCTATATCGTAGTTGCAGCTGTGACTTCATTTGCATCAATGACGGTTCACACTTCGTATGGGATCAATTTTTGGGGTCCTGCAAAGGACACCTATATTCATGTTTAAAGTGTAGAACTTGCAGGCCTGTCACACTGGTACTTTCTGGGCAATGGTTTGCAGAGCAGCGGTTTATTCACCTTTCGTGCATGTCTGTCTGTCTATCCATAATAGCTATACCGTGACCTATTTATGTACATGTGTTATATCTTCAGGGACATATGTTTGTTGTGTATAGATATATACATGTACATATATACATATGTCTGTACATTCCTCATTTCATAATTTGATTTGGTTTACGTCTGTAGATTATGTGTATACACACATATATATATATATATATATATATATATATATATATATATATATATATATCCATATCATACCTTTCAACTGTACAGATTTTCGCTGAATGTACAGCTGTTTGCCTCTTTTCTTTGGTCTGTTTTTCATAACCTTGTGTCTATCTGGCAATTTAGTGGCATATCATTAAAGACTGACGTTGGAAAATAATGACAAGCATTTCAGGTTACGACTTCATACCCTTCAGAGAATCCATGCTAGTGACACACCTGTTATTCTAACCACTTTCTATGTTTGTTAGGGCAATATCTGGGGATTGTCCCTATTTGTACCAGTTGTTTTCATGGCTTTGTCCGGTTTCATACTTTACGGGGTTAACAGGTATGAGCCATGTATATATAACGTGGAGAAAACAGCATTCATTTGCTATGCTGTGAGCGGATTATACACGCGCAGGCGCACTTGCATATCCTTATTGTGGGTTACATATGTTTAATAGATATTTGTGCTTACATGGCCTTTCATACTTCTAACCGTAACAGTTACATATCTGTATTCCGGTTTACGGATTGATGCGAAACATACGTTCACCTTTACATATTTAAATGTGTGTACAGCACGAACGCATTCATTACACTCTAAAGTTATATGTGCAGTGGTCGTAGGTCAACCAGGACTGCATTCATGTTGGCCGGATGCTGGAACCACTATTCTATTGGTGTTCTGCCTCATTGATATGCATACCCATAGTACTTAGCTACATCAACATATGCCTCACCGCTTCACTTACAACACAGGCATCCATTCTCCTGCTGGGAAAAATGCGGTACTACATATTACACATTCCCCGATTGCCTACTGCTGTGGACCCCAGCTGCATTGTTAATCACTCCAAGGATATGCAGAACACCAAGGCATATAGTCCTGGCACATACAGGTCTTTGATTGTCAGGGTGTTCATGTAGTGATCTGGGTTTAGGCTTGTCCGCCTGGTGAACGGAACTTCCCTGGCCGAGTTCAAATGTCAGACGAAGCATATGGGCAGGGAGGTTCTCCCTATTATAATTTTTACCTGTGTTTATAGACACAGGTGTTTGGGCACGTGTCAGCAGCTTATTCTGTTGGCAATACATATTATGGGTGGGGTTGTTACAGTCCATACTCCACGGTGAGGGCTGTTCCCATTCACATTTGACTGTTACCTGTATTCAGTCATATGGGGATTATTATCTTGGACATAAAGTGACTACGGGTATGCAGTTGTACATTACACAAATGTGAAGGGTTGTTACTGTAAATATGTACGGACCATACCTCTTAGAGCAACAAATCTGTGCAAAACCTACATGATGGGGGGACTAATTAGTGACGCATTTTAACTATTGCTCTTACAAGCTTAGAACGTTGATAGAATACTAGGTTTTGCATTAGCATGACTTTTCTGCAGGATGTGGAGTCTTAAACTCAATATAATTCTCATTATTTAGTGACGTCAATCCTCAGCTATTTACCAGACAGGTACAGATCATTGGAGGCACACAACAACAATATGAGGCAAAACTCTGGTCATTCTGCGAATATCTGGACGGTTGAGTGGTATGGTACGGACCTCTATAATACTCTACTGTGTTCTGGCACAGCAGTAGCTCAGCATTAAAGACTGAAGTCAGAACGTGCTGGCAGACAGTTGGGTTTCAGACTTCATACTCCGGACATTATTGCCATTGTGCAAACTGTTATTCTATCATATTTCTATGTTTCTAAGAGCTATCTTTACCAATTGTCCCTGCTTTTGGACCTTTGTCTCACTTGTATTCAAGGCTCTGTCCAGATATCTAGCTCACACAGGTTGACAGGTAAGGTCGGTCACGCCTGCACACAGTAAGTATCCCTCACACTTGGTCAGGGTTATCCTGTTTACGTCAGTGCCTTCCTCACTCTTATGCCGTTTGCCACTATGCGAATGTGTGCAATATATTCTCCCGCCTATTCGTGTCGGGACACGTGCGTCACGGGAAGGTGTTTTAGCCTGGATAGTAGGTTATGCATGACCACTTAGGTCTGGACAGTGCCATGGTCCTCTACTTCACGTTCTGACTTGTGTCCAGATATCTACAGGATTGGACATCATGTTGTCATACCTATTCTACTATTTACACAAGTTAGTTATCCCGTGAGGAATAGCCCAAAAATTGGACAAGACCGATATCGAAGATTCTTTTGGCTTTATGAAAATGTGCAGGGGGTTTTACATGCAGGGGATACTTGGTTTGCAATCCTGAAACTGCCTAGGGTGACAATACCTACTACATATGCGTAGGGGTCACTATGTGTAGCTGTGTCTGCAATGAACCAGTAGGACAAGTACGGCTGGATTTTGTGGACGTTCTGGTATGGGGGCGGGTTGTGTGATGTGGAGGGTATGCTGGGTAGGCCATTATGCATCCAAGTGTGTTGCATTTGTTATGGCCAGTTCCATCAGAACCAATCTGTGGGTATGTGACGGTGACATATCTATACATTTGTATCGCACATTTCCATATTCATATGTTTGTGGGATTGTGTTCTACACTATGGCCTGTCTGCTTGTCTTGCAGCTGTTTCTCCATGTGTTTGTGTTTCTTTCCACTTCACCCGCTGCCCCCTCCTACACCTCCGGTTCACCTTTTCTGCATACGACACAGTATTGCCTTTGCGGATTTTACCATTACCCATCCACCCCTCACACGCAAATTCCTCACACCCCATAGATCACTACTTTGGTTGTTGGCCCATGACAAGGCCAGAGTAACACATTGACTACCATACATGTGTCAGGTACCTTTATGGTTGTGTGGACTACCCTGCCATGTTTGCTTTCCACGTGCTATACCTCATGCATATAGGTACACGCCCATACTTCACTTTCATTACTTGGTTGGTATACCAGGGTACTACCCATTCGACTGTGTCACATACAAGTTCGGCTTATACTGCTGACTTCCGGATTTTGCAAACCTGTTGTACTCATTGGTAGGATGGCACCTTTTCCTATGTCCATGCTATTCCTTACACATATCCGACTGTTGTGGACAATGCCTCCCCACAGTCGACAGTTGTGTTTCCACCTTTTCAATTGGCCACAGTGTGACATTTGCGGTGAACACAGCATATTTTACAGGCCAACACATATCCACTGTCAGTTTGGCAGATAGAACTTACAATTCTTGCCTATATCTAAGCTTAGTCTTGTAGCATTTCGGTGGCTTATTCTGTTTCTTCTGACATTTATGTAATATACGTACGGACAGAAACTGTTTAATGCAACTATTACATGACTTCTGTGGAATAATTATGTCCTATAATCTCTGGGCATTTGCCATGTTTACAAGTTTGTGTCAGGACACATCTGCCCACAGAGGGACTGTTGCTTGCAAAGTGGGACAGGTGGTAATCTTAGTCCATGGTACGGATCATACTGTTCCTTTCGGCCTACATGTGTCCTTATTGTTGTAGCTGTTGATATGCTCCTTCTGTTTCGTTTACATGAGTATTCTATTTCCTATCACATTTGGTATGTGGAATACGGACATACCTTTTGTATGTGACTATTACATCCCTTGTGGGATATGATTCGGACATACGGTCACTACATATGTCTACATTTCTCCTCATGTATTTTGTTATGGACACATCTGCACAGCTATGTACCCTCCCTCACATTGTGGGTCAGCTGGTGACCTTCTCCATTGGGCTGGACGTACCTCCTGGCGGCGCGCTAACATATGATACGTTTCACTTCTACATGATATAGCTATCAACACTACGTTGGACTACGGGCACACGGTTGTCATGTCATTTGTTCAAAGGTAGGGACCCGTTATTCCCTACCATACATTTGTGTTTGCTTCTTCATTTTCTGTTCGCAGGGACTATCTTGCATGCTTTGCATACATTTCAGTATCCACAGACACTGATAGGTGCAATTACTATTGCAGGCGGAATATAATATTCAGCAGTTTAGGTTGCTCATCAACAGCGGACATTGACACGCCTCCCTGCGCAACTTCAATACGCCGCATGCACTCGCGCACATTTCCTATGCACGTGGCTGTGGCGGCTGCGCGCCTTCATTAATATGTATATGGCTTGACTACTCCATATATACGCCGCACGGCCAGTGCAAGCCTTACGCCGGCCTTGCACCGAGCTTCTCCTTTCTCTTCTTGGCTCTGGGAGAAGCAGATGGAGGTCTGGTTCAGAAGACATCGTGGATGTTGAAGATCTTGTTTGTGGTGGAAGTAGTCCTTTAATAATTAGTTTTTCTCTCCTATCCTGTACAGCCCTAGAGCCAAAGGCTGCATATACATCACAATTTGTCTGAAGATGATCAGCACCTAAACAATAAACATACAACTAATGGGGTTCTTGAGAAGAAATCTTGTGTCCACAGGCTGAACACTTTTTTGAATACTGATGATTGGTTTTATATCAGAAAAACATGGAGACTTGATTAGAAAAAATATATGGTACTACAATCTAACCATTTCTAAGAGAAGAAACTGTATTATTCCTAGAAAAAAAACAGTCACACACACAGATACTATATTAGCTTAAATTATAATGTACTAATAGAACTATCTAAAAGTTTGTACTATAGAAGACAAAAAAAGCTGAAAACTACCAACCATCTAACCTAGACCTCATCTATCACCACTCTATACTATAAGAACACAATACTATATCCAAAAATAGGAGTCCAGCAGGAAAATAAGTAAAAACATTCACTTATTGTGACTAGATTAGGAAAGCCCTTGGATAACACACCTGGATAGAACAGGTGGTAAACAAGATCTGAGGTAATTTAGGTAGAAGGTGGTAATTGTGGGTAGGAGAGGAGTCAGAGCCTTGGATCCAAAGCTATGGAAGAAGGTGCTGAGGTCAGATTCATTTGGATCCAACAACCCATACAATGAATCAGATGAAAACAGACATCTGACTGCTGGTTGAGTGAGATCCCTCTGGAACCTTGTCAAATTAGTAGCATAGTTCATGGCCCCACCACCAAAGGAGCCAAAAGCACACAACATTTCCCTAGTCTATCCACAGCCCAGGAATCCTAGTTGGGAAAATGGACAGATGAAGTGTCTTCACAGAACTCTGTTTTGGCAGATACCACTATTATGATGGAGTCTACCACTTCCATGGTAGACTCCATCATAATTGTGGCCTCTGCCAGAAGGGCTTGCCCTTGAGAGTTCATAGAATTTTGTCAGGCTTTCTCAAGACAAACTCACGTGTTGGGTTCCTGCCCCAATTTCCTCACTGCTAACTCCATCAACTTATCGGTGGGAAGGACCACCCAAAACATAGAAAGAGTTATTTTACATGGATCAAACAATACTGCTTCATCCTGAAAGGGGGGGTTCAGTTGCTAAAGATTCCTTCTGTCTCATGAGCTCCAAGTTATCTCTGAAGAAAAAGTCCTCAGGGGGGGGATTGTGGGGAGCCCTCTCTATGATCTGAATCCGTATCTGAGGTGACAGACTCAGTTGGTGAGTCTAGATGCTTCCTCTTGCAAACCCTCTTCTTTTAGGATGATCAAGGGATGAGGCTCCAGAGTCTTCCAATGATGGTCTTTGAATTAATGCAGGAAGTTTGGAGTCTGTGGAAGGAATCTGCCCATATGATGCCTGCTGCAAAGTCAAACCCATGGGGTGGAACATAGTCAGAGGAATTTGTGGGTCTGTCTTGTGTGGTGGCAAAATCATTCTACCTAGCTTTCAGAACTGCTCCAACCTCCCGGGGATCAAAGATAGTGTATCTGTGGTCAGATCCAATTCCCCAAACAAGGAGTGTGAAAGTGACCCAGGTGAGATCCATGGATCCAACTGAGAGGTCAGCACCGAGGAGGGGACTGGGGCCAAAGTCTCAAAGGCTGACATCTCTTCTATAACCATTGGAACTGCCCACTGGATTCTCAACTCTGAGACTCTGACATCAGGTCTAACAGACCCCATGTTGGATGAGTCGGATCCAAAATTCTTGGAGCTGATGATACATGGATAAATGATTCCCAGATGACAAGATATGGTTACCATATGGATTGAGAGGTTGGGAGGGTGGCCTAATGGTTAAGGTGTTTGCCTTACAGACACAAGGTGCAGGGTTCAAGTCTCACAAGGAATAACTGGCTATGCTTAAAATGGCTCACAAGGCCAGTTAGCCTAGTACTAACCTATGAAAGATATTGGAGCCAGTGGATGGACTGGTAAGGGAACTTGGATGGGTGAAATGCACAGATCTGACCAGCTTCAGAGCTGATGGAGTCAAAATTACTCCCATTCTCAATCTGAGGTTTGAGGAGCTTCTGCAACAGGGGATCCAAATTGACTTCTAAGGTCCTTTTAAAAGATTTGAAGGACCCTGTAGATAGGGATGAAGAGGGTCTATTAGTTTATCACTTCTCTTGGGATAATTTTGAATGATGATGGGTACAATTAATTTTGGATCTGGAAGCATACTATAGGTTGGGGTCTGAGCCACATGATCTTCAATTCTCTTACGCTTAGGTGTTTACACTGGAGCCAGAGTAGAAGGGCACTTTCTTGACTCCAAATCCTTGGGTTTCGGGGTTTTCTCAGCAAACATTTTAGTGTTGACTGGCTCCAGGTTCAGAAGGAAGAAGCCCTTTGACAATCAGCTTATTCCTCCTATCTGAAAGGCCCTTGGGCCCATAGGCAACACAGATATCAGAGATGTGCAACTTCAAAACAGACCACAGAAACTCATGGTCTTGAGGGGGAATTTTATTCCATTTCGAGCATTTCTTGCAAATGGCAGCATTCTCCATCACAACAGTCACCAGCACAATACCCAACACATACTGCAGCTAAAGAGAAATTTGCTTACAATACTAAGTCTAAGTAGAGAAACTAATTCTACATAAGTATATGTACTTACATTATTAAGAAGTAATCCTCTATCTTAAATCTTTGAATATGACTTTACCCTAGAAGGCATACACACAGATTAATTTTATATGGAAGCACACAATAAGAACCACAGTTAAAACACTAACTCTATTCTTAATTCTGGAAAATAACTCTTCAAGAATGGTTAACAAAATGCTGTTGCGGCCAAGAATGGAATGACTGAAAGTAAACTTGAAGAATCTAATGGAAACCAACAGAAATCACTACACTAACTATGTGAAAGATCAAAAACCTTAAAAAAATAAAGTCAACAGATCACAAGCAGCTACTCTACTAGCAAGTAACAAATAAGAGGTGGAGCATTTACCTGCTGAGACAAGCACTGCTACTTCAAGAGGTGGCAAGCAAGATCAGAACTAGTTAGGGAGGAGCAGGGCATTGTGGGAAAAATGTTTAGGAAGGGTTCGTGGCTGGAGCACAAAATTGGCCAAATCAGATCTGAGCAGTGTCTCTAGGACCCATATATCAGATCAGACGGACTGAATGACTAGGTTCCATTATTAGCATTTTTGGAGTGTGTGATTGATAGGGGTTAATGATTAACTCCTACATCACTTGCTCAATATCTGTGTGACAGAACCATATATGAGGAATTTGAATCCTACCACTGGTAGCAATCAAATACAAGGATAATTGTGCTTAATGGTGTATTGTAAATGTCCACTGTTGCCCTGGGAAACAGTCAAGCCTGCTGCAACTGTATAATGTAAAGCTAATTTCAGAGTTGTAATCACTGGCTTCCCAGAATTTCAGCCACTTCTGACTAAGTCCAGTGCCTTACAGTGCAACATTACTAACAGTAATTACATCCGGAACAAAATTATTTTGCATGCAAACTCGATCATTTTTTCAGAAAGGAAAACAGATAAATTGCAACTCTCCAGCACCAATGCCCTCCCTTCCCAAGTTAACAGTAGGCTTCTGCCAGTTAGTCAAAACAAAGCAATAACACATCTTACCATTTACCCATAAATAAAATACTCCAATATTTATATATTGAAATGGAGCAATTAGCTCTTAGTCACCTTTCAGTGGGTAGACACCACATAGTTGAAGTTTTAGTAGTTAAAATACATAACTATTAAGTTAATAAGCTATCAGACAAAAGCATTCTAAATTGAATAATAAAGTTATTTACTTGAAATTATAGCATATAGCAAATAATAATGCAAAAAATAGTACATAATTTGCAAAATGAAAAATACATATACAGTATAACATACATATACATAACATGCTCTAAAAATAAAATCACAGTTGTGCAAGATATATTGTTGTTTATTTACCTCATGGCTGCAAAGGTATACACACTTCAAAAACTGTTTTACAGGCTATACAAGTCCAGTTTACAAGATACAACCACTGCCAAAACTAGAATGGTATCGATGAAGAGATGGGAGAAGCATATGCCTTCTTTTTTGTTTTTGATTGCCAAAACCAAATATATTGTCCACCTTGAGAAGAAATACACCTGTTGAAAAGACTGGAAATGCTGCAGAGCCAACAAAACATTCTTATATCATGTGAAAGTAAATCCAGCATTACCCACACCCAGAAGTGGGTTATTGCTATTATACAATGACATTATTTAGGAAAAATAATAATTACTTTTCTTAAATAATGGCATTGTATAATGCCTCCTTGCTGCCCTTCCGCTGTCTGTTATCCGGCAGTTCTGATGTACTGCATGCGTAAGCCTATGCAGTACATCAGAGTTGTGCAAAAAGCAACGGAGATCTTCTCCATTGCTTTTTACTGTTTCGCTATGTTAAATGGGTTTAACATAGCGAGACAGTTTTAAAAAAAGCAACGGAGAATCTCCGTTGCTTATTTTAAAGCTGTCTCGCTATGTTAAACCCATTTAACATAGCGAGATTTGAAAGCAACGGAGAAAGCAAGATCTCCGTTGCTTTTTACAAACTGTTTCGCTATGTTAAATGGGTTTAACATAGCGAGACAGCTTTAAAATAAGCAATGGAGATCTCCGTTGCTTATTTTAAAGCTGTCTCGCTATGTTAAACCCATTTAACATAGCGAAGGTTTAAAAAGCAACGGAGAAAGCAAGATCTCCATTGCTTTTTAGACACTGTGTCGCTATGTTAAAGGAGTTTAACATAGCGAGACAGCTTTAAAAAAAGCAAGGGACATCTCCGTTGCTTTTTTTAAACCTGTGTCACTATGTTAAACTCCTTTAACATAGCGAGACAGTGTTTTAAAAAAGACTTATACTAATGGAAAAAGTCTGGGTGACCGGACCTTTTTCCATTAGTATAAGTCGATTTACAACGTGCACGCTGGCCAATCAGCGTGCACGTTTTAGAATATTAATGGGGGGGTCATGGTATAATTTGTCTTTTAACATGGCTTAACTGCAAAATAGTTTGCCACTGTTTTATGGTCTGTAATGTTGTTTCAATCTCTCTGGCTATTACTTCATCCCATTTCATATCCTGTACATTTGAACTTCTTATTGTTTAATTTACATCTTCTATCCATTTAGTATCTTTGTTATTTTCCACAGGATCTTCATAGATATTTCTCCAAAATGTATCTATTTCTCCTTTTTTTGGTGGTGTTTTAATTCCTTTTGCCTTGTTTCCTAGTTCTCTAAAAAATGTTTTTGGGTCATCAATAAATTACTTATTTTGTACTTTTCCTTTTTATTTAACTGTCTATCTTCTAAGTTTTTCCACTTGTGCTGATATTTTCAGTTTATTATTTGTTATAGTGTATGATAGATCCTGATCCGTTATAATACTGTGCATTGCTTTTATCACATCTATTTTTGAGTATTTTTGCTGATCTGTTCCCTCTTCTATGCTCTTCTAACAGTGACACCTTGTCTTAATTGCTTTATATTTTTCTCTATTTGATACTTCCATGATGGCATTTGACTTCGTCCCTTCCTTTCCCCTACTACTCAATATTTTTGTGGTATGACTTTATCTTTTATTAATTTACCTGCACAGTAATATATCCTATTTATTTATGTTATATCTCTATGGACACTCCAAATTACTGTATTCATTTGTTTTATCAGACTTCTAAGTTTTGGGGTTTTATTGACTTTCTGTAGTTTTTTTCTTTTATGGACTTTTAATATGTCTATTTCTATTAAATCAAGCAAATCTTCTCTTAGAGCATTTTCTTCTAAACTGAGGGCAAATTCTTTGTTTTCCATTTCCTGCGGGCATTCTATAGAGAGTTCCAGAGCATCTTCCTGTGCCACATTCTCTTTAGTTTCATACTATGTCATCTGTTGCTCTTTCATATGGGAACTCACTGGCCTATCATTCCACAACATTGACTGCATCACAGTTGCCACAGTTTCCTATTCCTTCTCTTGCTGTACAACTTCATCTGAATGTTTGTACTGGTTTTCTATGAAATGCTCCTAGGTATCTTCATATGGCAACTGATCAGATGTTTCCCACTCCACTGGTTTCTCCTTAATTTGGAGATTCATTGCTCTATCCTGCTGTGATGTTATCTGAGCTAGATTTTCTACACTAAATCCTTTAATGTGCAGGTAATCCATAAAAAGAAGTTATGTACTCACCATAACGTTCCATCTGAGTAGATACTTCATTTGTCTGCAACATGTGGGTGTCGGATCCGATCCGGCAGCTTTCCAAGCTCCAAGATCCGAGCTCCTCCCCCCTACCCATAATCCCCTACTACCAACCACATTACCTCAGATCGTTTTTTTTGCCTCACCAACTTGAGACAGAAACCAACTCCGAATGATCAGAAAAATTCCCGACAGGTTCGGGGGATGGCAGGGGGGGTTGGTTGCAGACAAATGAAGTATCTACTCACATGGAACGTTATGGTGAGTACATAACTTCTTTATCTGAAGTAGTTACTTCATTTGATCTGCAACCTGTGGGACAGAGTCCCCAGCTAACCTACAAGAACCTGGGTGGTCCTTACGGAAGGATATTCCGAAGCACTGCGGAGCCAAAAGAAGCCCTACTCCTGGAAATCATATCCAGCTTGTAATGAAAAATGAACATATGAGATGAGGACCAGGTAGCGGCTGAACATATATCATCTACTGGAACCCTAGACCAAAAGGCTGTTGAGGTAGCTCCAGATCTTGGGAAATGAGCATGGACACCAACCAGAGCTGGCTTACCAGATGAAGTGTATCCCAGAATAATGCACTGACAGATCCAATTTGCTACAGCCACTTTAGCAATTGCCTTGCCCATGGCTGACTTTGCATAAGAAACAAACAACTGGTCTGACTTGCGAAACTCTCTAGTCCTGTGCAAGTAAAAACGCAGTTGTCTGTGTACATCCAATTTGTGCAATGTGTATTCACCTTTGTTGTGAAAATTTGGGAAAAATACAGGAAGATTTATTGATTGATTAATATTTGATTCTGTAGCCACCTTAGGCAAGAAAGACGGATTAGTCCTGAGGGACACTCTATCCTTGTGAAAGATAAGGTACGGAGGTTTGATACACAGAGCTTGCAATTCTGAAACCCTCTTGGCTGAAGTAATAGCCACCAAGAAAGCCATTTTCCAAGATAAGAACTTCAACGGAACCGAGGCCGCAGGCTCGAAAGGTGGTCTCATCAAGGCTTGCAAGACCAGAGTGAGATCCCACAGGGGAACCACAGTGTTTACAGGTGGTTTCAAAAGAAAAACGCCTCTTAAGAAGGTTTTGCACAACTTTGTAGATGCTAAGGAGCCCATGCCGTCCCCCACATGAAAATGGGAGATGGCCGCCAGCTGCACCTTAACCGTGGAGGCACTTGCTCCCTGCCTAAAAAGCAGGGAAAGGAAGTCCAGAATAGTCGGAATAGAGACAGTAAATGGGTCCAAGTCTTTGTCTTTGTCCCAGATGGAGAAACATTTCCATTTACTGTTGTAAAGTGTTCTGGTAGATGGTTTATGAGCCGCCACCAGAAAGGCCTTAATGGGGGATGAGATACCGGGAGTCCTAGCCATTAATGGAACTGGATCAACCAAGCAGCAAGTTTGAGATTGACCAGGTTTGGGGTATGGCATCTCGCTGGATGTGAGATTAGGTCTGGACTGGGATCCAGAATCCATGGAGGAGCCATACTGTGAGACCGCAGAAAGGGGAACCAGATCTGTCGAGGCCAGAATGGGGCTATGAGGATAACTCTGCTCCCCAATCGACAGGCTTTCTGGATGAATTTCATCATGAGTGGGAGGGGGGATAAGCATAAAGGAGTCCGGGGGGCCAAGCATGGACTAGAGCGTCTCTGGGGGTCTCCCCTCTGGGGGGATCTATCGCGAAGTACTTGCTGCATTTTGTGTTTAAAGGAGAAGTGAAAAGATCGCAGCGAGGCTGACCCCATTTGTGGAAGATCTGCTTCACAACAGACGGATTCAGAGACCACTCGTATGGAGTGAGGAGCACTCGACTTAGCTTGTCCGCTAATATGTTGGACCGTCCCGGAATGTGCATTGTTATCAGAAAGCGGTTGGTGGAAATTGCCCATTCCCACACTCTCATGGCTTCTCGACACAGGGGATAAGATCTGGTCCCTCCTTGTTTGTTTATATACCAGACTACTGGCATGTTGTCCGTCTGGATTGCAATAGTCCCCAGGGGAAGAAGGCCGTGGAGAGCTTGCAACACCAAAAGCACCGCCCTCATCTCTAGGACATTGATATGCAATGCGGTCTCTAGGGAAGTCCACGTGCCTTGAATGGATCTGCCTGAACAATGCCCCCCCACCCGAGGCGAGAAGCATCCGTGGTCAACGTGGCTTCGACCGGGGGAATCACAAAGGTCCTCCCTCCTCTGAGTTCCTGCGCATGTAACCACCACAGAAGGGAGTCCCTGCACACCCTGCTCAGGGGTATTGGCGTGCTTAACGGGTGGATCGACAGGGACCATTGGACTTGAAGGGTCCATTGTAATATGCGCATTCGCAGACGGGCATGAAGAGAGAGACCGATCGCTGCTGACATAGACCCCAGTGCCCTCAGGACTAACTCCGCCGGAGGAGCAGGGCTCCGAAGAAGGGCTAACACCTGATACGACAAGTTGTTCAGCCTGACTGACGTTAGAACAACTCGGGAGATTCATGTATCTAACCTGGCCTCTATGAATTCTAGGGCTTGAGTGGGGCACAGGCAGGATTTCTGCTCGTTCACTAAGATGCCTAGGTTGTGGGCCAGAGACAGAGCATAATCTCTCACCACACAGAGCTGATGCCTGTTGGTCGCGGTGAGGAGCCAGTCGTCTAGGTAGGGGAAGACCTGAATGCCCTGGAGTCTCAGGTGGGCTGCAACCACTGCCATGACCTTGGTGAACACTCTGAGGGCAGAGGTGAGGCCGAATGGAAGAACCCTGAATTGATAATGACTGGCTCCGAGCCGGAAGTGGAGAAACCTCCTGGATCGTCTGTCCATCAAGATGTGGTAATACGCATCCTTGAGGTCTAACGAGCACATCCAGTCGTTCTCCTGCAGAAGGGGGAGAATTGATTGGAGAGTGACCATCCGGAACTTTTCCTTTGGTATGAGCAGGTTCAGAGCGGAAAGGTCTAAGATGGGTCTGAGGTCCCCCATTTTCTTTGGCACCAAAAAGAACCTGGAGTAATAACCAAATCCAGACTGATCTGGGGGGACGGGCTGGATGGCTCTTTTTCTTAGCAGCTTTGAAATCTCCAAAGCCGCTGCCTCCCTCTGATCGGGTGGGACATCAGGGAGATGTCTGGGTTTGGGGGGAAGGTTTATGAATGGAATGGAGTATCCCCTGGATATGATCCGGAGCACCCATCGATCTGTTGTAAGGGACTCCCAGTTTGACAGGTGCTCCGACAACCGCCCCCCCGACTGCCTCCACAGAGGGACAGTCGGGCAAGCCCTCAGGGCTGTTGCGTGGGTCTGTCCGAGAAAGGTTCTCTAGACCCGAAATTATGCGGCCCCCTCTGCCTCTGGGCCGGCGTCCACCTTGTCCTCCTTTGCCTCTAGAGGACGAGTGGTCCGCAGCAGGATGGGATTGCTGAGACTTACGGAACCACAGCTTCTTTTGTCCCCTCTGATTCCTGGAGAAGGATCTTTGGGGATTAGAGAAGCGGACTCCGAAGGCAGACAGCGTCTTCCCGTCCTTTTCGCTTTGGACCAGCGTGTCGCGAACAGTTTTGCCAAACAAGGCAGAACCGTCAAAAGGGGCGTTCGCGAAGGACGCCTTGAAGGGATCCGTGAAGTCGCAAAGATGGAGCCAGGAGAGACGTCTCAAGATGACCCCTGCTCCGCTAGCTCTAGCGGCTCCCTCCGTTGCATGGGAGAGAAGCCACATAGATGTATTGGAGATGGATTTTAGAGTGGCCATTCGAGTCTCTGAAACCTTCTTGTCTGGGACCGACATGGACTCCAGGGGGGCTGCAGCGTATTCCTTAATCAAGTCTCGCTGTAGCCTAATGGTATGTACCATATAGTTCAGTGCCCTTATGGAAAAGGTCGCTGAAGCAAACATCCGCTTCCCAATCCGGTCAAGCGCTCGAGATTCCTTATCCAGCGGGTGAACCGAAGACCTCTCCTGCGCGAGTTCTTTCTTGGTGGCCGCCGCCACCAACATGGCATCAACGGGGGTTCCTTTGGCCCAAGACGGTCTATCTGTGGGTGGGATGAGGACTTTAGCGGGGCGCCTAGGGATTGGCTCCATGGTGTCGGGCTCCTTCCACGCCCTGGTGGTAATTAAGTCCACCAGGGAGTCGGCCGGAGGGGACACCCGGGAGGTAGATGGGCCTGCCTCAAAGGCCTCCAGGAACACGGACTCATCAAGGGAGGGCTTTTGGGCTGACCACCCCCCTCTGATATGCAACTTTTCCATGATGTCTCCAAAGGAGACATCTTCAGGGGGTGACCTTGGGGAACCCTCCGTATCATCTAAGTCTGTGTCTGTGGTAACGAACTCGGGGAGTCCAGGTGCTTCCTTTTGCACCGATGTTTCCGAGGGACCTCCTCGGTGGGGCTGTCCAAATAGGGCTCGTCCACGGGTTGTTGTTCCTCCGCGGGAACTAGCTGGAGGGCTTGGGCAGGCTGTCCCGATGGACGGATGATGGAAGACAGACCCTCATACAGTGGGGGTACGGGTGGATCCGAAGCCCGGGTCGGGGATCTGAAGGACCTCAGCAGTACCCTCTCCACTACCTCAAAAGCCGAAGTAGAGCCACTCTCGCCAGCCTCTGAGAGCAATCTCCTCGGATC
Organism: Protopterus annectens; assembly: GCF_019279795.1. NCBI lineage: Eukaryota > Metazoa > Chordata > Ceratodontiformes > Protopteridae > Protopterus > Protopterus annectens. Next base: position 1,767,254,414 of record NC_056732.1, read on the forward strand.
CGAGGAAGGGATCGGGGTCAGAGCCGATGCAGTCAGCGCCGAGGCAGAGGTGTGCTCCGACACCAACAGCGATGAAGACACAGCAACTCCCTCGGATCCGACGCTCAGCCCTCGGCCCCTTGGATCTCAGGTCCGACAAGCTCAAAGGTATAGTCGGCGTCGAAGAGACCACAGCTATTGGCGCTGACAATTCCCAGGGTCCGAAAGGGCCTGGATCCAATGATGCTGAGACCCGAAAACAAGTCGGAGAAGGAGTGATCAGGGCAAATATGGGGGCCACACTCCCCCCCAGAGGGGGGGGGAGGCAAGAGCATCCCCATCTGCATTTGGGTCTGCAAGAACCGACGCATCATCCGATCCATATCCGCTTCGGAGATGCTTTGGGTTGACCTGGACGAAGTAGTAGAGGCGGGCCGGGAGGGCCGCCTCGAAGATCTCAAGGGAGACCTATCCTCCTCCTCCGGCGAGAAACAGGGCGAACGGCACCGAGAGGAGGGGGAATCTGGAGACCCTCGAGGGAGACTTAAGCAGTTTCACTGGCAGAGCCGATGGATGAGGTTCGGCCCACCTTTTGTGGGACTTATGTCCTTCCTTATCCTTGAGCCTCTTCTCTCTAAGGGAAGAGGCACTAGTTTCCCCAGAGCTCAAACCCGAAGAGGGAGGTTGAGTCCCGGTTAGAGCTAAGGGGATAGATGGCGCCGAAGCTGACGAAGCAGCTGGAGCCCGAACGGGAGAGGAAGAAGAAGCCGACTCCTGGGGGAGCTTTCCCGCCAGGATCAGCTTGTTCTTCCTATCCCGAAGTGCCCGGGGGGTTAAAGGCCGCGCAGATCTGGGCAGGCCTCTGACAAATGGGCTGCCCCCAGGCACAAAACGCACTGAGTGTGGCCATCAGCTGGGGAAAGCTTGTGGCCACACTCAGTACATTTAGAAAAAACGACCTTAGGCCCTTCAGACATTATTCACACACACACTCAAACACTAGGAGGGGGAGGGGGGAGTGAAGGTAAGCTAGTGATTAAAATTAACAAAAGGGACCAAAAAGTAGCACAAGGAGTAGAAAAAGGGGCTAGCACACACACAACAACAACTTTAGTTGAAAAAAATTGTTTAAAACCAGCAATGATCTCACCCAGCCAGGAGCTCTTCACAGGGAAGCTTATTCAGCCGCGGCAAAAAACGATCTGAGGTAATGTGGTTGGTAGTAGGGGATTATGGGTAGGGGGGAGGAGCTAGGAGCTTGGATCTTGGAAAGCTGCCAGATCGGATCCGAGGTCGGATCCGACACCCACAGGTTGCAGATCAAATGAAGTAACTACTTCAGATCCTCAGTTTCTATTTCTTTAACTTTTCCATTGCTAATCCTCTTTTCTGATTTTCCTCTTTGTTTTCTTATTTTTTTGCATTGTAAAATTTTCCATATCTGGATGCCTTTGCCTGTATTTCTTTTCAAATATCTTTGGTGATACTCTTTTTGTATTGTTTAGTTTTGCTTTATCCTTTATATAAATATTGGGGTCTATATTACAAGATCGAATGCTTAGGTGATGGAACATCAAACCTGTAATATCGAAAGCAAAAATCAGCAAACGGATGATTTAATGCAGGGAAAGATTTCCCTCGGCCGTTCGCCAGATTTTGCCATTTTGTCTACTGTAGAGTGATCTCAGAGTTGATATATTTAGTTAGGGGGTGTGGGGGGCAAAGCCCCCTACTTAGTTTGGGTGCAAAGTTATTTTTTTTCCATGGCCGACCAATGTGTTTTCCTGTGCCGTTCAATGTTTTTGGGTTCGATATAAGTTCGATGTTTAGGCATTCAATCACCTAAGCATTCCATCTTGTAATATAGAAGCAAGTATTGCACCATATTAAATCTCTTTTTCCCACATCCATATTTCTTTTTAGATGTTTCTCCTTACTTTGGAGACTCATTGTTTCATCATGCTGTATTGCAAAAAGAAGTTATGTACTTACTATTAACAGTCCATCTGTGTTTTCATTCTTCCTTAAAGAATGGGCTCAGATCCAACTTGGCTGTTACACCAGCTAATGGCCACCAGCAAACTCTCAAGCTCCTTTCCTACCCACAATACAATATGTCTAATGCCCTCAGATCCTTTTTACAATGTGAGAGAGACAGAGAGACAGAGAGAGAGAAACTATAAAAGAAATGCTATAACTGGAGTTCAACACAAGGGACACATGGTGTCCCTAACAGCCTCATTCCTCCAGAAATCATTTATGATAAGTGGAGGGGGAAGGAGGATGGGGAGTCAAGGAAGAATGAAAATGGACTACACAGATGGAACATTATGGTAAGTACATAACTTCTTTATCTGATGTTGTCAATTTTCATTCATTCCTTAATGGATGAGACAGAGTTCTCAGCTACCTGAATTCCTGGGTGGACTTCTAAGGAAGGATATTCCTGGGTACAACTGAGCTGAAGGTAGCTCTTCCCCTCGAGACCAGACCTAGTTTGTAATGAGTGAAAAAGGTATGTAGATTTGACCAAGTTGCAGGTGCACATATGTTATCCATGCATGTTCTTGACTGGAATACCATGGAACTAGCCATAGATCTGGTTGAATGAGTTTTTAATGGTTTAGGTAAGGGGAGATCCAATTTGCTGTAGACAAATTAAATGCAGTCTGTCAACCATCTAGGTAGAGTTATCTTTGTGACTGATTTGCCCAACTTGTTATGTGCAAAGGAAACAAACAGCTAGTCTGGCTTTCTAATTTCTTTTGTTCTATGCAGGTAGAAACGTAACTGTCTATGAACATCCAGTAAATGCAGTATATATTCTCCTTTATTTGTAAAGTTTGGGAAGAATACTGTCAGGTTAATGGCCTTGTTAATATTGGATTCTGACACCATATTAGATAGGAAAGAAGCACTGGTACGTAAGGTGACCCTATCCTTGTGGAAAATCAAATACAGGGGCTTAGAAGATAATGCCTGAAGATCTGAAATTATTGTAGCAGATGTGACTGTAACTAAAAAGAAAGTCTTCCAGGTTAAAAATTTTAAATCTCATTTAGCTGCAGGTTCAAAGAGAGAATGTGTTAAGGCTTGCAGTACTAAATTTAAATCTCATGGTGGTATAAGATCTTTATCGGGAAGTCTAAGTAGAACCCTTCAAAAAGGCTTTGGATATTTTAGATGAAGCCAGGGAGGAATTCTGAAATTATGAAAGTTTGATATTGCTGAGAGTTGAACCTTAATAGTCAATGAACTAATACCCTTGTTAAATAAACCCATTAAAAATTCAAGAACAGAATGAGTTGGGGCTTAGAAGGGGTCTGCCTGATTCTGCTCTGCCCAGTAAACAAATCTTCTCAATTTACTTCTGTAGAGTTTTCTTGTAGAGGGTTTATGGGAAGATAACAGTAATGAATGGACAGGCTAAGACAGTATAGGTTGCCTGGCTATTAAAGGAACTGGAGAAACCATGCAGTCAGTTTGAAATTTGAGATGTCCAGGTGAACCAAGCCTGTCAGGAAAGACAGAAGGTCTGGAATTAGATCCAGAATCCAAGTTGGGTAAAGAAGGTGAGGTCAAAGGAAGAGGAACCAAATTTGTCAAGGCCAGTAAGGTGCAATGAGGATGACTGCTCTTCAATCTGGCTGCTTTCTAAAGGAATTTGGGAATTAAAGGAGTCAGGGGATAAGAATACAGAAGACCGGGCACCAATCGTGGAGAAGTGCATCCCTCGGTGACTTCCCCGGTGGGGGAGGATTATGGCAAAGAAGCTACTGCACTTGTTGTTTAGGGGAGATGCAAAGAGATAGCAGCAAGGCTGGCCCCACTGATGGAAAATCAAGTCAGTCACTTTGCTGTTGAGAGACCACTAGTGAGGTAGTAAGATGGACCTGCTTAGTCTATCTGCTATCATGGTGGAATTCCCAGGAATATGTGTTGCAATTAGAAAGTGCTTGGAAGAAATCATCCATTGCTGCACTCTTAGTGCTTCCCAACACAGGGGGGTAAGATCTGGTTCCCCCTTGTTTGCTGATCTACCAAACAACTGACATGTTGTCCATTTGGATCGCAATTGTTCCGAGAGGGAAAGTGTTTTGGAATGCTTGCAACCCCAAAATCACCACTCTCATTTCCAGAACATTGATAAACAGTTGGTGTCTTTGGGGGACCAAGTGGCTTGGACTGTCTTCCACAGAAAATGCCTCCCCTCTCCCATTCTGTGAAGCGTCCATGGTCACTATTGCCTTGGGCTGAGGAAGAATGAAAGGATGACCTTGCAGCAGTTGTTGTGACCGCATCCACCAGGAAAGATAGTGTTTGCATATCTGAGTTATTCTTATCTTTGTTGACATGGGTGAAGAGAATTGACCATTGTGTTTGTAGCATTCATTGCAGATTTCTCATGTGATATCTTACTAAAGGAACTAAGATTATTGCTGCTGACAGTGATGCCAGGGCTTGCAGAATCAACTGGGCTGAAATTCTGATGCTGCAAATTATTTACTTGACCTGAATTCTTATTGTTTGTACTCTCAAAAGGAGAAGAGATGCTACCATATTTACTGTGTCGAACATATATCCTAAGAATTCCAATGACTGAGTCAGTTGTAATTGTGACTTGTAAATGATGATTATTCCAAGATTTGATCAAGTCTTCAACACTTGGTCTCATGCTAGCACCAGGTGATGACTGATTGCAGTAGTAATGAGTCAGTTGTCTAAGTACAGAAATGCCCAGAATCCCTGCAGTCTCAAATGAGCTGCTACTACTGCCATACACTTGGTGAACACTGTGGGGGCTTTGGTGAAGCCAAAGGTCAGTGCTCTGAACTGGTTAAGAATGGCTCCCAGATGGAAGCGCAAATACCTTCTGTATCATATGTTCATTTTTATGTGATAGTACACATCCTGAAGGTCTATCAAGCACATGCAGTTGTCCTTGCTCAGAAAGGCAGAATGGACTGAAACGTGTCCATCTGGAACTTGGTATGCCAAACTGATTTGTTCAACACACTGAGATCTAAAATCAGTCTCCAGTCCCCTGTTTTCTTTGGCACTAAAAGAATCTTAACTAAGTTCCGGAGTCTATGTGGTCTGGAAAGACCTCTTGGATGACTCTTTCTAGCAGCTTTTGGATTTCTAGTGCTGCTGCTTCCCTCTGATTGGGTGGAATTTTCCTGGGTAACCAAGGTGGCAGGGAAAAGGGGATAATATAACCTTTGGAGATTATTTTGTGCACCCAAGTGTCCTTTGTTATGTTTAGCCAGGCTTCCTGGTGCAGAGAAAAGCGACCCGTGACTGCCTCCAGAGGAAGGCAATCGGGCCTCCCTTCAGGAGCACTGAAAGGGTCTGTCAGAAAAAGTAACTCTAGACTCCAAGCTTTGCTGGCCTCCTCTACCACGAGGGCATATTCTGCCATTATTGCTCCCCTCTGCATCTGGGGGAACTACCTCCATGTGTGTCCTGGAAAGGACCCTGAGACTTCCTGAACCACATCTTTTGACCCCCCCCCCATTGATTCCTGGAAAAGGTCTGTTGAGGGGTAAAAAAACATGCACCCACTGCAGATAAGGTCTTTCTGTATTTCTCACACCTGAAGAATGTGTCTTTTACTGTGGGGCCAAATACAGAAGAACCATCAAAGGGAGCACTGGTGACAGATGACTTGAAGGGCTCCACAAAATCACACAGTGAATCCAGGCATACCTCCTGATGGAAATACCTGAACCCGCGACCCTTGAGGTACCTTCTGCAGCAAGCGAGATGAGCCTCATAGATGAATTTGCAATGGATTGAATGGTGGTCAACTGTGAGGCCACAGATGTTTGAGCCTCTGCAGTAGTGGCCACTGCAAGGGAGTCTGAAAGTTCCATAATCAAGTCCCTTTGCAGTCTCGTGAAGTATGCCAAGTAGTTCAACGGTCAGAGAGAAAATGTCGCTGATGCATACACTTGCTTCCCAAATCTGTCCAGCACCCTAAATTTTCTATTGCGGGGATGGACAGTGGAACTCTATTCCATGAGTTCCTTCTTTGTAGCTGCTGCCATGACCATTGCATCAACTGGCACTCCTTTACTCCAATGTTCTCTTCCTACTGGTGGGGCCAGAATACTGTCTGGTTTCTTGAGGATCATCTCAGTTGTATCAGGTTCCTTCCATGCCCACTTAGACACCAAATCAATAAGGTCATCAGTGGGTGAGGTGATCCAAGAAGTAGATGGGCCAGTCCCGAAGGCTTCTAGAAACACTGACTCCTCAGGAGTTGGGTTTTGGGTTGACCAACCACCCTTATGTTTAAGGAGTTCAAGGATGTCTCTAAATAAGACATCATCGGGTGGTGATTTAGGAGAACATTCTACCTCATCAAAGTCAGAGCAGTATCCTTGGTGATGGACTCCTAGGGGGATTCCAAGTGACTCCTCTTGCAAGTCCTCTTTCTAGAGACTTCTTTGGCAGGATGATCCGGAGAAGTATGAGGAGAGATGACAATACCTGGCTGGGTGGTCTGGAAGCTTTGGGCTGGCTGTCCCCATGGAGTAGAATGCTGAGGATCAAGGTGCAAAATCAGCTGAGATGTTGAGGGTGGATCTGAGGAAGCAGAAACTGCTTGACCTGCTGGAGCAGAAAAAAACCCTCTTCACAACCTCAAAAGCAAACCATTCAGGAGAGACAGAAGCCAACTGAGCTATGAGGCAAGCTTATGGCCCACCACTTCCCTCTGCTCTGAGAGCCATTCCCCCAAGGCAGAAGCCTGAGCTGAGCTGTCCAATGCCGAAGCTCCAAGAGGAAGAAACTACTCTGAAAACCTCAGAGTTGATGCTATCCCCTCAGATCTTACCTGGAAGCTTCAGCTCTGAAAGAATCTGAATCCAAAGATGTCAGAGCTGGTGCACTCAGAATAACAGTCGGATCTGAAGATAATGTTCTCTTCGGATCTGAACCAGAAGGGCCTAGAATGCTCAGATTTGAGGACTCTAACACCACAGGTTGGGTCAGAGGAGGAGTTATCGTTGGAGTAGTAGACAGATGTTGTTCCTTACCCGAGGGGGTAGGAACAGTGAAGACTCCCTTCTGAATTGCATCTTCATCATTTTTTCCACATCTGCCTTCATGAGACTTCTGGAGGAACAAGAGGACACCACCAAAGAAGACAGAGTACTGTTCCAAGAAAGGGGAGGTCACCCTGGAAGGGACCAGATCCACTCTTAATGAATATACAGTACAAGACAAGTGCTTAGGATCCAGGGACTTCAGATCCAAAGTATGTTTTGTTAGATATGAGGTTGTTGGACTGGAAAGGTACTTGGTCAGATCCAAAGATGACTGGATCCCAGAAGACTTTTGAATCTAATTTCTCCCTCTTTCTCTTCAGCTCCAAGGACATAGAAGCTGAAGAATTCACAGATCTGGACTTTTTTGAAAGATCCTTAGCTTTAATTTTTAGGAGGTTGAACTCCAGATAAGGTTTCAGAGAATGTAGTTGGCAACATACCCTTTACGATTAATTTGTTCTTTCTCTCAGTTAAAGTCCTTGGATTAAAACCAAGACATATATCGCAATCTTCATCTAGGTGTTCCACACCTAACAAGTACACACACAAGAGTGGGGGCATCAGAAAAAGGCATTTTATGTGCACATCTCTCGCATTTCTAGAACCTTTTTCAAATGTAGTGAAGGAAATGTTTAACAATCAACAGCAATAAACATCAACAATAACTGGAAGAAAAGAGAAGCATAAATAAGATATATATATTTTTTAATCAGAATAGAAAGAAGGGTTAATTACCACTAAGAAACTGGAGGAAAAACACCCTTGCAGCGAAAAAAAAAAAAGAAAAGAAAGAGGGTAGGAAAGGCCTACCAACAATGGTAGCATAGATTACATTAACAAGTGTATAAAGGAGTGTAAAGTGAATAAATATAAGAAAACAGAAGAACAAGAATACGGTGTAAATAAATTGGGTCAACCAACAACTGAACAAGAATAAACCAAAAACAAAAGAGGATGAACCAAACCACAGCAGGCAGCAGATAAAAAATAATTCAGTGTAATGGTTAAGTGCTTTTGCAGCACATCAAGCTGCTTCATCAGACACACAAGAAATGCAATGCCTTACTTTTAAACTAAAAAAAACAATAAAATTATTTGTTCAATTACATGGAGTAATACATGCAATCTTTGTTTAAAGACATATACAAAAGCATTTCTATAATCGGTTTAAAAATGGTCATCTAGGCAGTAAACATTTAGAAACATAAACATATTGCACATAAATGTGAACAATTTAAAAAGTAATAAAAAAGTAATAAAAACAGTAGTTATCTGGGCATTCCCCTAGCCTGTAAAACTGGTTTTATAGAAACTTTATCTTTAATACCTCTGCCCATGTTAGCTCTCATCCTTATAATCCATTCTAATAATCGCCAAGAATGAAAGAGGCGGAGACATCAAGATAAAACAGAGACAGCAGAGTTAGAATGGATTATAAGGATGACAGCTATCATGGGCAGAGGTATTAATGATAAAGTTTCTATAAAAGTAAGGCATTGCATTTCTTGTGTGTCTGATGAAACAGCTTGATGTGCTGTGAAAGCGCTTACCATTAAACAGAATTCTTTTTTATCAGCTGCCTGCTGTGGTTTGGTTCATCCACTTTTGTTTTTGGTTTAAAGATAAGAAAACACTTATGGAATAGAAGAAATGTTCATCAAAATCTAGGGTCTGAATAAAGATTTTAAGGAGAATTCACTGATATTAACAAGTTAGCCCAAGAGCTGCCATCAACCATGTCTAGTCACGAAAGCAGAAACGAGATCTGAGGAACATTTGGCATATTGCATTGTGGGTAGGAAAGGAGCTTGAGAGTTTGCAAGTGGCCACCTGCTGATGTAATTGCTGAGTCACATCAGAGTGTCGGATCTGAGCCCATCTGTTGCGGAATTAATGAAAATTGACATCAGACCATGTGTTCAACTTTCTGCACTAAATTCTTCACTTCACAAGTATTTCATAAATTCATCTTCTATTTTTTAACTTCTACTTTACTAATCTTCTATTCTGTGTTCCCTCTTTGTGATCTTTACTTTTTATTGTGAATTTTTCCATATCTGGAAGCCTTTGCCTGTATTTCTCTTTGAATATCTTTGGGGCTGCCTTTTTAGTGTCAAGTAAGTTAGCTTTCTCCTTTGCCTAAGTATTGCACCATATCAGATCTCTGTTTTTTCCCATATCCATATTTCTTTTTTATACCTTTCAAAAGTGTCTAGATTTTTTTTCTTTATATTTTTGCACTTCCTCAGTCACTTCATTTTCCAAATGGCCCAAAGTTTCTTGGTCTGTATAATGTTTTTCATAAATGTGTTGTATTAATGAACACAAATTTTTATTTGAAGCTTCTGACAATTTTTCTTGCTCTAATTTCTCTCAATCTTTCTGTATATCTTCTGTCTGGAAATTCTGGGCTTCTTGCATAATAATAACTGCATAATTTCTTTCTTATCCTCAGTAGTCCACTCTATCATCTTTATGGCTCTTTTTTCACCTATCAGTTTTTGTGATTTTTGTGGACTGTTACGTCCTACTGCAACAGGGGGGGGTATCCTTCCCCTGGGCATGGCCTAGTGCCATTGTAGGAATGTTTCTGTGTCTTGAGAATTCTACACTGTCATTTTTTCCAGTCCTGGCACCAGTGTACCTACCATGATTGGGCACTTTGTTTACCCTGGGTCTTGTGCACCCAACTATCTTTTTATTTTTTAACCTACTTCTGTCCATGATGTATGCTATATAAAATACAGTCTATATATCAGTGTTGTCTTGGTGAGATTTTGTGAAAAACAGGATCCACCTTGTGAAGGTCCTCTCTAAGACTTGAGGATGAATTTAATTCCAGCAATACTATTCTCCTTTGCTTGCTGATTTATTTCTCCATTCAGACCCATTAGAACTATATTGTTCGATCAGTGTGCTTCCAGCTCAGTGGTGATGTAAGGGTAGTAATCTGAGCTACCAGGACCTGCAGACTGCATAGATCATTTAGGCTGCCCACCAATTATTGGAAGTATGGCATGTTTTGACAGCCTGATGTGGATACCAAATGTCTGTAGATTTTGAATTCACTGTATTTTGAGGGGGTAGTGCAGTGTTTTCATAAACAGTTTGCCAATGGAACCAAAGGTATTGCTGTCACCATAAAACCTAAAAACTGGAGCACTTCTCCCACTAGTATCTTGATATGGTTAATGAGAAAGGAAAACACACCCTGTAGAGTCATACATTTTGGCAAGACAAGAAAGACCCTTATGCTTGGATGACAACCCTATAACAGGATGGAGTATATGTTTAGAAGACATCCAAAACAGGACAAGTTAAAGTGGTGTCATTTGTGATTTGGCCTGCTTTAACTATGATGCCAAGTTGAAGGAGTTGAACATATAATCTCTTGTTCTGACCTCAGGTAATGTTTGTGGGTTAAAAGAAGCCAGATTTTCAGAATCAGTGACGCATTAATGGACCATATATGGAGGTATGCTGTCACTGCTGATATAAATTTAGCAAAAGTGGTGAAGACTGTTGACAGGCCAAACAGTAGAGTCCCCAATAGATAATGACTGGCACATACTCAGAACCACAGGAAAATCAAGAACTTCCTTGAAGGTAGATATCAAATCTCTGGTACACAGGATGGGTGTGATGGACTGAATTGTAACCATCTTTTTTTTCCTTTTATGATGTGCATATAGAGAAAAATTACATTGGAAGGGGTCTCAGGTTTCCTTTTTGTAGTACAATAAATAAAAAGCTAGTTCAACAGTTCTAAAAAGCTAGTTCAACAGTTCTCTTCACAGGAAAGCTGGCCTGATCTTTTTTGAATAAGGTTAATGAACTCCTAGCCAATGGCTAACTTTCTAGGTTGATTGAGTCTCTGAAAGGTACATAGGGCAGGGGTGACAACACCAATTCACTGAGTAGCTTTTTGCTGCAATTTCCTTTGGTGGATTCTCTTGTGGGCATATGGAGAAATCTACTCCCCCACATGCTCTCTGACAAGAGGAGTATTTAGTCGAAGGTCAGAACTGCTAAAAAAGATCCTGAAAATGTGTTACTTTGCCCTTCTATTGGTGCCAAACACAACAAGACACAGCTCCAGTAGTCCGAAAGCTGACTAGCAAAGGATGCTGAACCTTAGGATGTTGCTGCTCATGGGACTGTTGCTGTGAGTTCTGGCAGGACTAGGTGCATTATGGCTGGTGAAAGAATCCCCAACAGACAGAGAATGGCAAATCTCCTTCATGGCTTATGGTATCATTAGCAAAAATCCTTGAAAGGACACATCCAGGGAGCAGGCACTGATGTCTTCCATAACCTGTGTCAGTCACAGCCAGGAGTGATAATGCAAAATTATTTTAGATCCTGCTTCATAGTTCATGTTATCATTGGCACTGTAAGCTATCTACCTCATAGCATGCTCTAGTCTCATGGACCTTACGAAATTACATTTCCTTCATAGCAAGCAAGGTCACTAAAAATTATTTTGCTTAGTCAAGAAGGTCAAACTGAAAACAATGCACATGAATCTAATAGATCACTTCCTCCATGGATAACAGTGAGAATCTCAACACGCACTTTCCAAACTGGTCATGAGCCTTGACCTCTCTCTCTCTCTCTCTCTCTCTCTGAAGTATGGGTCATTCGAGTCTGGGGAGTAGGCTTATGCTTTGATACAAATGAAGACACCATTTAATCATTGTGAGAATTCTCTGATAATGTAGAAAAATGCATCCACTTTCTTTGGTATGGTGGGCACAGTGTCACGGTAGCTCTAGTTTTACAGAATTAAGGTCTATGAAAGTGTCCACCACTGGTGTCACCACCTAAGGAGTTTAGTCTTGGGTAACACATGCTTCATAAGGTTGCTTATCAGGGGATAATCCGGGGATTAGCTTTCTTTGCCTCTCATGACTCCTAGATTTCTCCAAACATCAGGCCCTCAGGGGAGAGGTGCAAACAAACCCACTCCCATTAATCCACTGTTCCATTTTCATAAACTGTGTCAAGTTCTGTGCCAGACTTTTGCATCTTCTTCAACTGAATCTGGAAAGCTGAAAAGCAGACCATGAACCTCTTAGGCAGGATGAGGGCATAAAGTTTGGGTGAGCTGGGGAGTGACCTGGTGTTCAAACTCCTGGCACTAGGAATATTGGAATAATTATTCCAACCCCTCACCATCAAGTTATGCATAAAATGCCAAATGGAGACTGACTTCTCACATTTCTGACTAGCTCCCAAACAGTATTTTTCTACTCAAGCTAGTAAAAGCAACAATCTGTGATATTTAGAACCAAACTAAAACCCTCCTTGGCCCATAAAAATTTATGCCATTGATATTTAAGTATACCTCAAAGCCACCTGTGTTTAAATGCCTTGTAATGTGAGTTGTTGTTAGAAAAATATGTGCTTAGACATATATAGACTGTTAGAAAAATATGTGCTTAGACATATATAAACTGTTAGAAGAATATGTACTCAAACATATATGTAGTGCAAAGTTTGGAAACAGTATAATATGTAATGCATTTAATTCTATTTTACTAGAATGACTGTAGAAATGATCTTGCATGAAATTGCTTGAAGCTTAGCTGTAGTGTAGTTAAAACTCTGACCCTGACAGTAGCTAGCTCAGCAGGCTTATGTCTTTCAGCATTATTATCTGCAGGGTCAGAAAGAAATGAATATGTATGCATGTGTATCTTTCTTCCTTCCACGGATGGCCTTGTGAACACTATCAGAGATAGTGTCCAGCTGGTGACCAGAGAGACAAAGGAACGATTAAGAAGACATTCATCCATTGTATTCGAACTAATCCAAGAGCCTTGAATTAGTAACATCTACAAGAAGACATTGTAACTGACCAGGTGCCTTACAAGGCTGTAATATTCTCATGGGAAAACTTTTTGAAAAAGCATTACATCAGCGTTTACTTATGGACTATAGTGATGTAAATGCCCTGTGACTGACCACGTCAGTAAGGTGGGCAAAAGCTGATTGTAAATGGTATATAATTGAGGGTACTTCCTGAATGTAATTAGTCAAAACTCTATACATGTTATGTATGGTTTTTTGCCTCCTAATGTACATTAGTAAAGAAACGTTATTTGAACCCTTGAGCCTACTGTCTTACTGACTGTTATTTTGAAATGCTTAATGATTTTTACAGTCTGATTTTAACAATTTATTTAACATTTTGGTCCTTCTGAAAGCCGGAATTCCCTTGGTAAGCTGCAGGTCAGAGTACATAGGTGGTACTGAAAACTGCGCAGGAGAAGTTGCCAGAATGGTCCTTCTCGAGTGAAAAAAGACCTCCGACTGAATTGTTGTATGTAAAGAGGCTGTCCACTTTCTGATCTGTGGCCGAAAAGCGGAAAACTGGATCCTAAGAAGAACAGCGTAAGCGGAGGCTCAGGTAAGGAGAATTTCGTCTTTGTTTTAGATCAGGGACCAGGTTACACTGTGCTATTAGTAAGGTTTGTGATAGCAGGGAGAGAGAATTGTATCTTGAGTCATAGATCAGGGAATAACAAAGCAAAGTAAACAGTCATTCTAGACACTACTGTGGATATGGGGAAATAAGATACCACGTGGTACAAGAGAAGGGTTACGTAACAGTCTTAGTAAGACATGGGAAATCAGTGCACTAAGAGATCGCGAGATCTAACGGATGTGCAAAGAGCAGATAATGTGAGATATTTTGCAAAATGGGTCAATAAATACGAATTTGACGGTAAATTAGATAAAATATCACTAGTGAAACTTTTAAAGCAATTAAAAAGGTCAGGCAAAAACAACGACAGTTGGGTGTTCCTCAAGCACATAGGTGGATTGAGGAAGTGAACCCAGAAGATTAAAATGCGAAAGCATTATTTTTAGACAAGGAAGATAATAATACAGTAGTAGCAACGCCCCTCCCCACCACCTCCTCTGATACTTTATTCAGGATATGAAGATCCTGAGGCAACAGGGGTATTAAAACAACCATTTGTAAGAGAACCTGTTGAAACTAGATCCAAAACACTTAGAGATGTTCAACTAAGTAGAGATTCATTAGATGAGAGTGAGGAAATCTGTCCATTAATTGAAGTACCAAACCCACAGGCAGGACAGGAAGGCCAGGACTCAACTCTCTTAGTATATAGACCATGGACACTGGAGGATATCCGTAAAGCTACAGAGGGAATTCCCCATCCAAAAATTAATTTTGAAAAGTTTATACAAGATTTACAAGGTATGAGATTGAGTTACCACTTAAATGGGGAAGAAGTAGAGAAGGTAATTAGACAAATTATAGGTCCGGACTGGCACATGGTTTGTGGCGTCTGGAAGACCACTCCTACATAGTGACGCAGAGCTAGATACTAGGTTGAAGGGTCTTACAGACCGAATTACTGAAAAATGGAAACCTAGAGCAGATTGGACTTGTATTAACCAGTGCATACAATAAGATAATGAAACAGTGGATACATACTATGGTAGATTATTAGAATGTTTCAATAACCATAGTGGTATGATTATTCCTGAAAATCAGAAAAATGATAGCCCATATGAACAACAACTGAAAAATGCATTTTTAAAAGGTTGCATTGCCCCTATCAGTAGCTTCATCACGAAGCATATGATAGATCATCGAACGAGTAGGCTTCAAGCCTTACTAGAGTATGCTAGGCATGCTGAAAGACATTTTAACAGCAAAAGAAAAAAGGTCTTCACAGCTGAAGACGGAGCAGAAGTCTTTGTAGTACAGTCAGGTAAAAAGGGCAAGAGAAATAGTCAGGGCAATAAACGCTCTGATAGAGACCCAGAGGTCTATGAGGATAGAAAGAAAAGAGGTGAGTGCTTTAACTGCGGGAAGAGAGGACATTTAGCAAGGGATTGCAGGAACAAACCACCTGCAGAAAAAAAGGATAAAAATGATGAGGATTGACTATATGACAGTCATACTGCTCAACGGTCATCAGGAGAGACTAATGGACAGGGAGATAATGTAAATATAATAGAAGAAATAGATGAGATACAAACGGATGTAGAAGCTGGGGAAAGTGAAGTTTTAGATTTAGCCTTGTTGAGCTTGGAGCTCTATTTGGCAGACACAAAACCGGAAGTTACACTTCTGGTGGAGGGGAGAGAAGTCAAATTTTTGTGTGATTCAGGAGCATCACGAACTTTGATACATCCTTCAAAGTTACCGGAGCACTCTGAATCACCTGACTACATATTAGTGAAAGCAGCAAACGGACAGCTATACAGGGAACCACTTTCCCATGATATAGCAATAACTGACCCTGTCTCGGGTATGACCCAGAGAAGTAAAATAGTACTTTCTGCAAAATGTCCAATGAATTTATTGGGAAGAGATCTTATGCAGCTTTTTTGCATAGCAGTAGTTCCTACCATGAAGGGTATGGAGGCACAGAGACAAATGGATGCTTTTGTGTAGTGCGTCGAGGGTGAAGCCTATTATGGTACAGCCAGGACCTGGTTACAACCGTCCAGGGCAGTAACCAAAGAACTGATGAACGTGTAGCATCAGTAAGGTGCCCTCCTCGACTTTGATCAGCAACATTTGTTACATTGTACTCTATACTATTGTAGCACACCTGGGCCTGATAAGGAATATGAACAAAATTGTTCAGAAATCCTGCAAATAGATTAGTATTACGGACTTTGTATTGGGATACTGAGGGTAATAGTGTGGTGAGTTGTTCATTACCTCAGGAATTCATGGAATTGTATAAGTCCAACAAGCTACCGCATGTCAGTTTAACCAAAGGCAGAAATGTTAGGTGGGTAGATCTGGGTGACAGAGTGACAAGATGGAAAACAAACCCACCAGAACTGTCGGAGCAAGGAGTACAGAAGCAGAAATTAAATTGGTCTACTAAGAGCGCCCAGCTGTACACTTACAGCAGAGTGAGGACAGCTGATTACGTTCTTGTTAGAAGAAGAAGAAAAGCCTTGGGTGATATACCAAGCACTCTTTGATCAACAGGAAATCCGATGTAGGGCTTATTCGACAGCGGGTCCAGTAACTATTACACCAAAGTCAGCATTTAGACCACAAAAGACAATATCCTTTGAAAAAGGATGCAGAGCAGGAAATCAAACCTATAATAATGGCATTACTTAAAAAAGGGATACTGGTAAAATCCTTGAATTCACCATGTAATACCCTCTGTTTCCTGTTAAAAAGCAAACGGGAATGGCGGATGGTACAGGATTTACAAAATGATACCTAGGGCACCCATGGTGCCAGACCCACATACTTTATTAAATGATTTGGAGCCACAACAGAAGTACTTTACCGTGGTAGATATAAGCAATGCTTTCTTTTCAATACCTATACACCCTGATAGTCAATATTGGTTTGCGTTTACATTTCAGGGTAAAAGGTATACATACACTCGACTACCACAGGGATATAGCGAAAGTCCAACAATATTCGCACAGGAGATGGCTAGCAACCTGGCGGGATTTACTCCACCAGGGGGCAGTCAAGTGTTACTTTATGTAGATGACATTTTGCTTGCAGCCCCTACCCAGCAGCAATGTAGGGAAGACACAATAGCATTGTTGAAGTTTTTGGCATAACAAGGGCATAAAGTAAACAAGCACAAATTGCAACTTTGGAGAAAGCAGGTTAAGTACCTGGGATATGTGATATCCAAGGAGGGTAGAACATTAGATGAAGCTAGAAAAACAGCAATTTTGCAAGCACCTAAACCAACTACCAAAAAGGAAATGATGTCCTTTCTGGGAACGACTAATTTTTGTCGAGGTTGGATACCAAATTATGCTTTGGAGACAGCTCCATTGGCTGATTTAATATTTAAAAAAGAGATACTACTTTGGACACCGGAAGCAGAAACAGCTTTCTGCAGACTAAAACAATTGATAGTTTCATCATTAGTTTTAGGACTTCCGAATTACCATAAGAGATTTTTTCAGACCGTGGATTGTAGGCAGGGATATATGACGAACAGCATGGAAGTAAATAGCTTACTATTCATCGCGATCCGGTGGCACGGTCATTGCCACATTGTGTCAGGCAGTTGTCGCAGCTGCTATGGCAGTACAGGCTTCGGCCTCAGTGGTGTTGTTTCACCCTCTCACTTTGAGAGTGCCTCATGCAGTTGCGATAATTTTACTGCAAGAGAAAATAGCGTTTTTATCTCCTGCTAGACATTTTTCTTGTATGACCATACTATTGAGTCAACCTCATATGACAATTGAACGATGCACAACATTAAATCCATCGGTGGATGGCACACCACACAGTTGCCTGCAGGAAATGGAACAAATAACTTTACCTAGACAAGATCTCACTGATGTGCCTTTAGCTGATGCAGAGGTGACATTTTATGTGGACGGATCATGTAGAAAGGGTCCTACAGGAAAGAATCTAGTGGGTTATGCAGTAGTAACAGATGTTGAGATTGTAGAAGCCCAACCCCTGCAGCATAACCTGTCTGCTCCAGCAGCAGAATTGATAGCTTGCTTGCACTCTAGCGAAAGATAGATGTGTAAACATATATACTGATAGTCAGTATGCTTTCTCTACAGTGCATGTTTTTAAGCAACAGTGGAAGAATAGGGAATGATAACATCCACTGGCAAACCGATTAACCATGCAATTAATTTTGAATTTGTTAGATTCCATTCAGTTACCTACTAAAGTAGCTATTTGTAAATGTGCAGCTCATACTAAACGACAGGATAAGATTGATGCAGCTGCAAAGCAAGCTACCTCAGACTCAGAGACTTTGTTTTCAAATGAGGAATTACAACCTTCTGAGACTTTAGATCTAGAAATGTTGAAAACAATGCAGACATTAACTACAAAAGCAGAAAAACAGAAGTGGGTTAGACGAGGAGCAATTCTTGAAGATGGACTGTACATCTCCAAAGAAAAGAAGCCAATATTACCATCTAATTTATTTAGATAGTTGAGCCATGGGCAGAGCCATGTCTCAACAGGGGATGGTACAGTTAGCTAACAGAATAATTCAAACATATGGATTCACAAACTACACACAAAAATTTTGTGCAGCATGTCATATTTGTAGTAAACAACATGCACAGGGAGCATTTCCCCGGGCTAGGAGTTTCCCTACACCACCATATCCGTTCCATACTATTTGTATGGATTTTATAGAACTGAATAAATGTGAAGGAAAGAAATACTGTTTAGTGATCATAGATATGTTCCGACTAGGAATCTGGATGCAGCAACAGTGGCAAAGGCCTTAGTAAAGGAAATTATTCCTAGATTTGGCATACCGGAGAAAATTTATAGTGATAATGGAACACATTTTGTTAATCAGACAAATCCAGCAACTTGGGAGATTCTTTGGGATTTCTTTGAAGAACCATTCACCCCAGTCAGCAGGACTGGTGGAGAGGTACAATGGGATTTTAAGTTAAGGAAATTGATGAGTGAGACTCAGAAGAATTGGTTAGCACTGCTGAGCATGAGAACAGTTCCAAATGTAAAGGGTTTGACCCTTGAAGTAGTATTCGAAGGGCATATTATGTGCCACAGTGGAAAGCCCTCATGCCTGCAGAGCTGGAGGCCGATAGCTCATTAGCCAGTTATATGAAAAGGTTATTAACAAATAAGACTGTTTTGCAGTTTAACTCTTTTCCAGATAAAGAAGAAACAAAACCGACCCCGGGTCCTGGATTTGGCTGAAGGTTATTGCGGAAGAATTGGACAAGTCCGAGGTGGGAAGGTCCGCAGGTACTGTTGGCAACGCCTACTGCAGTAAAAGTTGCTGAGAGATCATCCTGGGTTCATCTGACACACTGTAAACCGCTCAAGGAGTTTAAGTTAGACAAACATTTTGTAGCTGATATACCACAGAAACAGGATGGCCAGGGCAGAGTGTATAAAATGCAAAGCAACCCCAAAGACATTGGTTCACTGGCCTACTGATCATACACCTATTAACCATGCTTGTAGTGACCTTTTTGTTGTTATGGTTTTTCTTGCATATAACTACACAAGTGAAACTGATGAAACGTGATGAACTGGCCATAGATTGGCATCCTAACTTTAACAGCCATGAAACGTGTATATGTAGAGACTATGAACGTTTCAAACTGCTGGGTTTGTACTGCTATACCTACAGCATATGGAGGACTTTTGATGTCTGCTGTCCCCTTGGGGATAAATGAGACTTGGGAGAATTTATTATTCGACACAGGTACTGTGAGATCACAGGTCAAAGTGGCATTGTATTTACACAAAGAGGAATTGTTTGTTTTTATAAAAATGATACACTCCAAGTTGGTTGGAGTAATTGTAACATAACTGTGTCTTACAAATGTTATATAAAAGCTAAAGACCAGAGTACTAGTTGTAGCACCTAATTACGATTGTGATTTGAGCTTGATGAAAACAACGTTAAAAGATGTGCAGAAAAATCCTGAATTGTATAAACAGTTATCTGTTATAGACAGGAAAATGTTTCATTCAGAGTTAACCCGCATCAGTACTAAAGTAGAAAATTGTTATTTTGTTTGTGGGATAAAAGCATATAAATGGTTACCTGAGAATTGGTCCGGCAGTTGTTTTTTGGGTTATCTGGTTCCAGCCATAAGACATACTGCAGAATTGCCTCTTGAGAGATGTAGTTCAAAAAACTGGGAACATGGTCGAGAAACCTACTAATCCAGTGGGTAAGATTGAAGCAAGCTGGAAAGACCAGTCGTCTGTGAAAGATAAAGAAAAATTGACTCATATGGACTTGAGTGACAGTGTCATATCCTGGGCTGGAATATTCCCAGCCTATGGAGCAGTCAAATCGATCTGGGAACTGAGGAAATTGTCAAAACTTCTCGAAGTGATGAGCAATGCAACTTTTTCCACTCTCGAACTTGTGACTGATGAACTGAATGCAATGAGAACTGTTGTACTACAAAATCGAATGGCTCTTGACTTCACCCTAGCGGCGAGGGGTGGTAACGCGGCGCTTATCAAAGAAGAATGCATATTCCAGACAACAGGCATGAAATAAATGATCACCTAGAGGTAATACAGCAGGTATCAGCTATGGCGGAACCAGGCCCAAACCCACTGACGAACTTTTTCCAGAATCTATTTGGGGGGTGGGGTTCAATCCTAATGAATATTTTGATTGCTATTTGTGTGGTTTTGCTCATAATTGGAGCATGCGTCTGCTGCGGGATACCCTGTGTGAAAAGGTTGGTTAGAGATTTTGTTGACATATCAGTAACTGAGACTATGTACCAGGACATGGAATTGAATCTGTTGATACCAAGTGAAAGCCTGTCTGAAATATAAAACAAATGACTTGCTTAGCTGAAAGTCCTTAGAAAGGAAAAGGCTAAGAAATGAAATGATATTGTTTATGCTTCTGAATAGAATGAAAAGCATTAACAGGAGGGAGAATGTTAGAAAAATATGTGCTTAGACATATATAGACTGTTAGAAAAATATGTGCTTAGACATATATAAACTGTTAGAAGAATATGTACTCAAACATATATGTAGTGCAAAGTTTGGAAACAGTATAATATGTAATGCATTTAATTCTATTTTACTAGAATGACTGTAGAAATGATCTTGCATGAAATTGCTTGAAGCTTAGCTGTAGTGTAGTTAAAACTCTGACCCTGACAGTAGCTAGCTCAGCAGGCTTATGTCTTTCAGCATTATTATCTGCAGGGTCAGAAAGAAATGAATATGTATGCATGTGTATCTTTCTTCCTTCCTGTGAACACTATCAGAGATAGTGTCCAGCTGGTGACCAGAGAGACAAAGGAAGACATTCATCCATTGTATTCGAACTAATCCAAGAGCCTTGAATTAGTAACATCTACAAGAAGACATTGTAACTGACCAGGTGCCTTACAAGGCTGTAATATTCTCATGGGAAAACTTTTTGAAAAAGCATTACATCAGCGTTTACTTATGGACTATAGTGATGTAATGACTGACCACGTCAGTAAGGTGGGCAAAAGCTGATTGTAAATGGTATATAATTGAGGGTACTTCCTGAATGTAATTAGTCAAAACTCTATACATGTTATGTATGTTTTTTTGCCTCCTAATGTACATTAGTAAAGAAACGTTATTTGAACCTTGAGCCTACTGTCTTACTGACTGTTATTTGGAAATGCTTAATGATTTTTACAGTCTGATTTTAACAATTTATTTAACAGTTGTTGACTACAGTCTACATTTTAACCACTACAATGATGAAAGCACAAAAATTAATGAACTCCTTTTTTTTTGGGGGGGGGGGTTAGAACGGTCGCTCGCTTCCTTTCTCCTACAGGCAGCAACACAACTAGGAAAGGGGAACTTCTAGCTCAACTGGAATATGGCTTTACACTTATTGTTACTTGCCCTAAGGAAAGAAGCCTCCAAAAGTAAAAGCAAAAATACCCCCTTCAAACCACAAGCAGACACCCCCACCCACCCACTCACCCAGTGACCACCGCTGCTTTGTTATGGCCAAATCACATTAGTTATCAGTTCAACAATGAGATGACCTTCTACAAGGTTTTCTGTTCTTTAAACCTCTGAAGCATGGCACCTTTTACTTTTCTGACAGGGAGACTGTTGTTGTGAATATCCGACTATAATCACCAATCCATTCCTTATATACCCCCACCTCTACAGCAACCCCACCAAACAAGCTGCAATGTACCAAATGTGACCAAAGCTTCTCATTGATAGGATATAAACTAAGGGAATCTGTTCCAACAGTACTGTCAAACTCAGTTATTCACACTTGAAGGGATTAGGGACTTTATTTATTTTATTTTACATTTGTTGGCCGGGATAGTCTGACTGGATCAATGTCCATTTTCAGCAGAGGCCCGGGGAGATAAGCTCCAAAAGCATACAAATACAATACATTAACTAACTAGTAAGACATAACTGCCTGTATGGTATTTCCAAAAATACATTAAATAACCATTAAGACAATTATTACATGAATGGAAATTACAAAAAATATGTAAGCGAACATGAAATAGACAAGAACACAGGTTAGAAGTCTCCTCTGCTTATAGTCAGGAGAGAATTAACAATAGTTGGTTAACAAGATTATTCACATTCATGCTGAGACTTTAGCCAGGCTTGTTGCAGTGGCATAGCCAGTGTAATGCCATATGTTGTTTGAGTTTAGTTTTAAATTGGCCTAAGGAGAAGAGCAACATAATGTCAGCTGGAAGTAAGTTCCAGGCTCTGCCTGTTGAGTTGGCAAAGAGGGCATCGCCAGCTGCATTGTTAGTTTTGATTGTCTGAATTAGTAGTTTGTTCAAGGATCAGAGCAATCTTGGATTGTTATGAGGGGGTGATAATATTTCTAAGGGCTGGTATATTATCTGGGCTATAGAGGATTTTGTTAGCCATTATCAGCAGGTTATATTGGATAAGACTGGAAAGTTCTAGCCACCCAAGCAGTTTGAGGTTGATGCAGTGGTGGGTTCTAAAAGGCAGGCCTGTGGCAAACCTGGCAATGTGATTATAATAGGTTGAGAGTCTATTGAGTGCAGATTTGTTTAGATTGGAGAGAAGGGGGAAGGCATATAAAAGTGTTGAACATAGGTGTGAGCGAGCTATGGCCATCTTAACTGGAGGGGTAAGGAAGGCTTTAATTCTATAGAGTGACCCAAGTTTTTTATTGATGTTCCTGATTGTTTGATTTACATGTAGGTCAAATTTTAGGTTATTGTCAATAAAGACGCCTAGTAGTTTTGTATAGGGGCTGGGGGAAATAATTGTCCCATCTTTTGCATTTATGTTGAAGGAGAAAAAAGCAGATTTTTGAGTTGGTGAGAATAACAACATTTTCGTTTTTTTGGGACTGAGTAACAATCAATGCTTAGAGAGCCAATTTTCTATGGTATAAAAGATGGACTAGGTAGCAACCCTCAATTCTGTGGGAGATGTAACTGAGCAGATCAGAGTGGAGTCATCAGCATACTGGATACAGCTGAAGTTTGGTATGATAGTAGGCAAGACATTAATAAAGATGGAAAACAGTAGGGGACCTAATATGGAGCCTTGTGGAACTCCAAGGGTGTTTGGCAATATATTAGAGAGCTTGTTCTGCCATAAGACAGCCTGTTGTCTTCCATTAAGGTAGGATGTAAACCAAAGAAGGGCTTTAAAATCTAGACAGAAAGTTTGCAGGGTGCGAAGCAGAAGTTGGTGTTTGCAGGGTGCGAAGCAGAAGTTGATGATCGACCATATAAAATGCCTTAGAAAGATCCAAAAAGAGGGCAGAGGATATGTGATTATTGTTACGGTTATTGTTTATGGTATTGGTAAAAGCCATTAGGGCTGAGATTGTGCTATGGTGTGGCCAAAAACCATGCTGGCCATCAGCCATGAGGTGATTTTGGATTAGGTGGTGCATGAATTGTTTGTGTATACACTTTTCTATTATCTTATACTTGCACTGAGATCTTAAGGACCTTATTAATGAAAGCCATAAGGAGTGATTGGCTGATCCTGGCAGAGTGAGGCTTGAGCCTATGGTTCTTTTTTTTAATTCCTTGTAATCTTTATGTTTTAATTCTTCTTTCTTTCTCTCTCTTTTTTTTTAAACTGTAAGGTCTTGAGTGTTCTTCTGCCACAAAACCCTATGAAATTTATCCTGGTAATGAGGATTGGACTCATTAAATGCTCTACCAACACAGCAGGCTAGGATGTCATATCTGGACTCATGAACTACAAAAGCACAAAAACGCATCTGTCTAATATGGGTATTTGCTTAAGACAAGGGTCCTTATCTTGGTCTGGGTCTTTCAGAACCAGAGTGAAGCTGAAAAATATTCGAAAAAGGTTGGAAATATTGCAGAAGCGATAAAAATGACAAGCACACAGATTTTGGAAGAGTGAATTTAGTTTTACATGATTGGTAGCAAAGCAAATAAGAGTTTTCTTCACTGCTTGATACAGAGGCATGGGACAACTCATGCATTGGAGCATAGACAAAGTTGATAAGATGAAAAGCAAACTTCTGACTGAAAAAGAGAACACTTGATAAAACTGAATGTGTGGATAGCTTAGGAATTAATGTGTTAAAAGTGTGTGCAAAAAAAAATGTGTACTCAATTTAATTGGGACAAAAAAGGGCTTTTGAATAAAGCAAAAAGTTTTTGGTTCATATAATAATTTGAAACAGTACACAGACAGCAGGGCACTTAATGGTCATAAAAAAATGGAAGGCCATGATGGAGCAGTTAAAAATAATAGATGGCAGATGACATGCAGCTCCAAGTGTGACTATCAGTAAATAGGCAGATGTTGGCCTACCTGGAATAAAGCATGCTGAAAGGGTAGTTTATTGAACCATTTCTAAAATAAGTGCTAATCAAAGAAATGCTAGATGACAGGCAGAGAAAAGTTGTACAAGCAACTGAATGATGCAAATAGAAGTGAAAACAGCTCATTCATTAACTCAGAAGTACTGAATGACTGTAAATGGCACAGATTTCTGTGCAGTAAATATGTAACTGCAGAAAGCTAAGAAGTACAAGAACATTTCCACAAAAAAATAATTTCTGGACTGATAGACTATGTACTAATGACAACAGCATTCATTTTAATTTGAAACCAGTGCATTTAAAAATTAGGGGTTGTAAGACATAGCATAAAGCTCAAAAGCTACACTACTGATTTATTCCAGCCAAAAGTTATTGTCAAAAGAGCCATGCTATCTTTACAACAATGGCATCTCTAACATCTCAACATTCTGAAAATAATGTTTGTGAATAGTATGTCATGAATGAATGTATACACAGTATGCAGATGTAGTCTGAGATCACTAGATGGTAGTATGCAGTCACTGATGGTAAACTTTCAAAGATTAGTGAAGATAAACAACTGCAAATTATGCAAAACATAATTCATACAATCACAAAGGTGAGTATTTGGCCCATCATGGTGGACCTAATTTGCAGATCCTCACACAAATCACAGAGATACTGGGTGAGCAAATTGGTATAACTAGGGAAATTTTTCTGAGCTATGATACAGAATTGGAATTGCCTAGACATAGTAAGGCCTTGCTTAGTCTAATTACGGTGGTTGCCAGAAAAAGCAATTACTAGAAAATGGAAATCATAGTTTAAACCAACTGTATTAGAAGTAGTGAATATAGTCACAGAGATAAAACAACTGAAGTTGTGATCTTTAGAAAAGGGTAGGAGCAAGTTACATAAGGAAAGATGGGAACTGTAGGAACAATATATACAGGGGAGGAATGAGTTTTTGAATGAGCTATGTAAATGACTGACAAAGGTTGGATAGATTATAATGATATATATGTTTGCAATTAAAATTATGTCAGTATGGTCTGTGATGTAAAATGCTTACAGCTAAGACTATGTCGATACGGTTTGTTTTCATTTATATAAATGTATGACTGCCTATGCCATAAGTGATCATTTAATAAAAATGCTTCTTGCTAAAAAAGATAGTTGCAAAGCTATTTATTACAAACTAGCAAGCTGTAATGAACAATTCAGTGCATGGCACTATAGTAAAAGCTAATGCAGGCAAAATCTTATCTTACATTTGATGACAAATTTAATATTTCTATAACTTATTCTGATTTTTTTCTAGCCTTTGTGATATTCCAGGGGAGTACAGCATAAATTTAAACCCAATTATATTGCTAATGATACATGCAACAAAAATTGTCTGTGTCGCATTAAGGTAAAGAGCTCAGATGAAATTTAAGCAAATGGAGTAATTGGATGTGATTGTGAAATGGAGACTGCCTACTTCATGAATGAACAGTATGGTGGCAGCAGTTATACCAGACAAAATGTAACCTTATACAAAGCCTCAAAATCTAGATACAATAGTTCTAAGTGAACATTATCCACTCAAGAGTGTTGAGAAGGTTTTGACCATCATGCCAAGAGCTAAATAGTTTTCATTGCTTGAATCTAACAGGATTTTTGGTAAATCACACTTGAGCCAGACAATCCAAGGCTATGTGCATTCACCAAAGAGGAAGAATCAGTATGGCTTCAGTGTCTGAGGTTTTTCAGAAAGCTACTACACAAATCATTGAGGGTATGGAAAGAGTTGTACACATAATTGATGATAAATAGACTTGGGGTGAGACTAAAATGCAGCAGGATAATACACTGATAAAGTTTCTAAACAGGCTGAGACAAAATAATTTCAAAATGAACACAAATGGCAAACATGTTCCAAATATAAAAAGCATGGCATATAGCTTGACATATCAAGAATATCATGTAAAAGTTAGAACATTAGAATGAATGTAAAAAATGGACAAGCCCAGGGATTCAATAAACTCAGTGTAGGCTTTGTGTGAAGCCTACACAGAGTATAAGTGTTAGTGTGATAAGCAGCAGCGGCACTAATCGCATATTCATGCTGCTCCTAGCTCTCTATGAATACAAACACTGTTTATGGCCAACAATAGTGTCTCCAGCCAGGAAATCATGCAGAGCAGCACAAACACAGAAAGAAGATGCATTCAAGTTTCCTTACAGATAAACGTGCTCAGCAAGATTGCACGAACAGCCACAATGAATACCAGGGGTGAAAATACTGCAATACCAGCAGTGATAAGACTGTAAAGAAAAGTGTACTCAGTGCAATATACACTAAAATAATTATATGAAGAATTAAATAATGGGGGGGGTAAACAGGAATGGCAAATACAAGGAAAGGTACAATGGGCAGGGAAAGTGTGCTGATGAAAATGGGCACAGACATGAATGATAGGAATGAATAAAGAGGAAAAGGGCATGTAAATATTGTAAAAGTCAGCAGCATAACATTAAGTGCATATGTAGCTAGCACAGTATGTATTGCTGTTTACACCTCCTAAGCAAGTATATTATGATATAAGCTCACACTACAGTATATATGTGATGGTAACACAAGGTTACATATCAATGGAGGTGATTAGTTGTGATATAAACATCACTGACATGATCACTGGAGAGGACATTAAATTAGGGGTATGTGCATACTCTGAAAATCTGAAAAATGACTTGCTTGAATATGACTGACATGTCACCATAACTCTCAACCACCTCCTGGACAAATGTAGACAAAAACAGTTGCCACCATTAATCTGTGACAATGACAGAATATGTGAGTGCAACTTATTATACATGTTCTTCAGGAACAGGCATTTACAACTGTAATGATTGTCAGTATTCTGTAAGTGCAATTCACTACCCCTTCCCCAAAAATGATAATTTTTGGAGGGTTTACGAGAGATACTGTTAAAATCAGAGACAGTTGATAAATTTGCATGACATGTAAGCCACAATCAGCACCTCCAAGAATTAAACCCATGTCATCAATGCTATCACTGAGCTGTGTATTTATGTGGGGTGCAATACAGAAGGACATATCACAAATGCATCTAGTAAAACACCTTGATGGGAAGTCTGCACTGTCAAATATTAATGGGTATATATCCCAAAGAATAGTTCTGCATGGCCTACCAGATGTGTAGGAGCCCAATGTGCATCATGTGATATGCTTGAAGAAAGCTTCCCTGGCTGATGTATATATCGGCCATATGGATAATAACACATACAAAAGCTATTATGAGTAGATTCCCTACACTCAGCTGAGTATTGCATGCATCTGACATATGTAATACCAGTGTATTTTATCTGCAGCATATGCAATTGATGTGTGAATTAAGAAGTGATCTGTTATAATGAATGGTGCAGCAGTGTGTGAGACTGATGACAATGCATCAACTATGCACATGTGCATAGAAAGTACAGCAGTGCAAGGTCAAGTGTCAATGACTAAGGAAACTGTCACTGTAATAACGTACACATACCAAACAATATGTGATGCACCCTCTATAAGCACATGTCAAACCTCAAGACATGAGACACATTATCACTGTCTCCCTGACATTGCCAGTGAAACTGTTATACTGCCAGAAAATCCTGACATACATCCACATGTGTTCATGAAAACTATCAAGTGGTTATACTGATGTGATGTACTAGTACATCCTGCTGCAGTACAGTCACAATATAGATGTACCTAGGCTACAATTGCACTTTATAGGTTCATAAGACAGTAGTAGGATAATGGCCCAAGAGTCTATACAAGCCTAGTCAGATTTAACACAAAATTAACAATTTTCAATAGCTAGGTGAACAAGTTCACAGAGGTATGAGCCTATGCTATGCTATGTAATACAGACTGCCTCTGTCCATGAGAGACATGGGTGCCAACCCAAGAGTAAATTTATGATTACACATCCACTGATCTAGGTTGTGTGTGAAGAAGGTCAGGGAAGAACTTTGCTTTATGTGAATGGGAAGCTTGTTCCAGCAAAGTGGTAGTCTCTGACAGACGTATCTATCTCTCCGACATGATTTATTTATGGCAGAAGCTAGGTTAAGATCCTTGGAATGAGTGACCCTTGTGCAGTTTGATTTACAAAGGTGTAACATTTCCATCAGGGCCTGATCGAACATTCCCCTGTAGACCAGACACAGACCAATCCTTATTATTCTGTAGGAGATAGACTACATCGACGGGGCTTTCAATCTTTCCATATAGGACATCTTTTTTAAAACCTGTATTTTCCTGGTGAGAAAACTCTGGGTTTGCTCCAGCTGTTGCAAATGTCTGGTGAGGTACATCCAAAAGGGTGCATTGTAGTCCATTACTGGTGTGATAAGGGCCAAGTACAATGGAATTATAACATCCTTTGATCGGATGCCATGCCCTTACTTATGAGTTGTGCCACATAGGACTTTCTCACCACTGTAGATACAAATTAGTATCAACCTCAGTATCCAGATCACTTACCACTGGGTCTACCCTTAGAAGGGTGCTGACTACATTGTAATTAGGTGGAGTACTTGCTTTCAAAAAGGGAATAATTATGATTTTTTTTTGCATTTAGTTTCTCTCCATGGATCTGGCAGCAATCATTTGTTTGCGTTAATCTTTTCTGAAGTATATCTGTATAATTTCGTGAATTCGATGATTGCCCTCAATTTGCAGTCATCTGCAAACTTGGTTAGACAAAGACCGTCTGCATTTGCATACAGAAACCTGTGACATGCCCCTCGTGACTGGCCTCTTGCTAGAAGTGAATTCACCCACTTTGACAGTATGTGTCCTGTCAGTGAGCCATTCAGCTACCCACCTGGTTACAAAGGGGTTTATGTCCAGTTGGGAGAATTTTCCTATAATATCTGAGTGGGGAATTGTGACAAATGCCTAGGCCAGGTGAAGTTCGGCAGGGTGCACAGTCTTTCCCTCATCCATGGTCTTGGTGATCATCTTAAAGATGTTAACCAGATTTAACAGACATGATCTACCCTTAATGAATCGAAACTGGGTTGCTTCCAGAGTTGGGAGATTACCTATGTCCTTGTTGATAAGGTCCATGATGATTATTTCCATAGCCTTACTGATAAGTCTGTTCAGGCTTAAGTCTCTAAAATTCTCTGGGTATGTTGACGGTCTCCCCTTGTGCAGAGGAATGATTGCTGCTGTCCATCATTCTGCTGGAACATAGCCTGTCTGGAGTCTAAGGTTAAATAGGGATCCAAGTGGGTATGCTAGGTCAAGGTTGAAGTTATTTAAAAAGCATCCTGGAATTTTGGCAGGGCCCACTGATGCCATGTTTTTAACCTTAGAAAGGGTAGAGATCTGTTCTCTTGAGATAATAGGCTGAGGAATGGTGGCGGGTATACTTTGGGTGATGACTGGTGGGAACAAGGGGTTAAAGTCTGATCCAAATCTATCAGCCAGCAGGTTATCTATTTCCTCTGGCTGAGTATGGGTGGTGCCATCCACAACCAGATAA
Organism: Protopterus annectens; assembly: GCF_019279795.1. Taxonomy (NCBI): domain Eukaryota; kingdom Metazoa; phylum Chordata; order Ceratodontiformes; family Protopteridae; genus Protopterus; species Protopterus annectens. The sequence goes on from NC_056732.1 coordinate 1,767,284,283, forward strand.
GTGCATACCTGGGTATTTCCCTTAAGATTTCAGACATAGTTACAAAATGCTTTGTGACATCACCTCCAAATACAACATTATTTATTTATTTTATTACATTTGCTTACTGGGAAGGTCCACTGGGCCTAAAAGAACCCATTTTCAGTGGAGGCCCAGGGAGAAAAGTTCTGACAAGAACATATTCAGAAAAAAATTAAACATTAATTGGTACAGAAGTACAGTAGAAATAGTGTTACACATAGTGATTACAGTAGTAGATACAGAATATATACATAAAAGCAGGAATTTAGTTGGTTAGATTACAGTAATATATACAGAATATATATATATATATATATATATATATATATATATATATAAGCAGGAATTTAGCTGGTTTGATTACAGTAATATACACAGAATATATACATAAAGAATGTAGCTGGATGCCAAATGAATTCAATCAGAGAGGTATAAACAGAAATATGTTAATCAGGATTATTGTACCAGTATCAACAAATGATGAAAAAATTAGAAGTTATGTACCTACCATAACGTTCCATGTTAGTTGTCTTCTCTCGCCTTCTTTCTTGCTGGATGGGTTCGGAGCCGATCCTCGGCTCCAACTCGGCACTTGCTTTAGCTCGAGAACTCCTTTTACCAGCTCGAGGCAACCCTATATCCCATGATGCAAGGCGGAACTACCTCAGATCTCATTCGGCAGCTAACTGACCCTGCTAAAGACTATCCTAACATAATTAGGAACCATGGTTCCTAAAAGAAGTCCTCATAACAATACTCCAGAGGAAGCAATCTAATAGGAACTCTCCAAGATCTGTCCAGGCCAGGGGGAAGGAGGGAGGGACGCAAGAAAGAAGGCGAGAGAAGACAACTAACATGGAACGTTATGGTAGGTACATAACTTCTAAATGTTAAGTTGTCAATCTCGCCTTCATTCTTGCTGGATGGGACCGCGTCCCTAGCACCTGTATCCCGGGTGGCTCAATGGAACAGACTCTTGAGAACTGTGGAACCAAAACTGGCCCTATCTCTGGAGGCCAAATCCAACTTGTAATGAGACACAAAGGTATGAGGAGTGGCCCAAGTAGCTGCTGCACAAATAGTGTCAATGGGAAGTCTATCCTGAAAGGCTATAGAAGTGGATAGACTCCTGGTTGAATGTGCTTTTGGCTTAGAAGATAGTTGTTTGCCCTTAGAGAGTACACATAGGAAATGGTGGAAGTCAACCATCTAGATAAGGTCACTTTGGAAACTGGAAGACCTAACCTGTTTTCTGCATAGGAGACAAACAATTGGTCTGATTTTCTAATTTGTTTAGTCCTATGCAAGTAGTACCTGAGCTGACGATGAACATCCAAAAATGCAGCTTCTGTTCAGCTCTGTCAGAATAGTTAGGAAAGAAAACTGGTAGATCAATAGATTGGTTAATATTGGTTTGAGATACAACCTTGGGAAGAAAGGAAGGGTTAGTTCTTAAAGAAACCCTATCCTTATGAAAAACCAGATAAGGAGAACGAATACAGAGGGCCTGAATCTCAGAAACTCTTCTTGCAGAAGTAACAGCCAGCAAAATATAGTTTTCCACGTCAATAACTTTAAAGAACAAGAAACAGATGGTTCGAAGGAGGTAGAATTAGGGATGCCAACATTAAGTTTAGATCCCATTGCAGAGGAGGATGTTTCACAGGCGGTTTTAGGAGAAAACTCCTCTTAAAAGGCCTTGCATAACCTATGAGACATGATGTTATTGTCATGCAAGCCAACATGATACTTGGAAATAGCAGCCAGTTGTACTTTGACTGTAGATGAAGAAGATCCTGAATGAAAAACCTGCCAGGAAATCCAAAACAGAATGTACAGGAGCAGTAAAAGGATCAATATTTCTGGGCCTTTGCCCAATAAGAGAAACGTTCCACTTGCTAGCATAAATAGTTCTAGTGGACGACTTTAAAGAAGACACTAAAATGTCTCTGACTGAGTCAGAAATCACTGGTAGCCTGGCTAGGGAAGGAAGTGGAGCAACCAAGCAGTGAGGTTGAGAGAATGAATGGCCCGGTGCTGCTGACCCGACTGGTGGTTCAAAAGATCCGGAACTGGGTCCAGATGCCAGGGCTGCACCAGAAGATGATGATGTAGAGACGGAAACCAAATTTGTCGAGGCCAATATGGAGCAATAAGGATCAATTTGGCTCTCAAAACGGTGGCTTTCTGAATGACTTGTGGAATCAATGGAAAGGGAGGAAAAGCATAAAGAAGTCCCTGAGGCCAATCCTGGGTTAGAAAGTCTCTCAAGGGTTGGCCTGGAAGGGAAAAGTGTGAAGTAATCTGGGCACTTGCTGTTTTGAGGGTAGCAAAAGATCGCAACAAGGGTGCCCCACTTCAGAAAAATCTGATCCACTACAGATTGATTGAGAGACCACTCGTGAGGCATCAGAATAGATCTGCTTAGCCTGTCCGCCAATAGGTTGGTTTTGCCAGGGATGTGCGTTGCTATCAGAAACCGCTGAGAGGAGATCGCCCATTGCCAAAGTCTGAGAGCTTCTTGACATAAGGGATAGGACCTGGTTCCGCCCTGTTTGTTGATGTACCAGACCACGGACATGTTGTCTGTTTGACTGCAATAGTCCCGTGGGAAGAAAGTCGTAGAGGGCTTGCAACGTTAAAAGCACTGCTCTCATCTCCAGGACATTTATGTGCAGGTGGTATTCTATGGGTTGCCACGCCCGTGGACCATCCTGCCCTGATAATGACCCCCACCCGATCAGAGAGGCATCCGTGGTGACTGTGGCAACTGGAGGAGGGGAACAAAGGGTCGGCCCTGATGAAGAAGAGGGAAGATATCCACCAAGCAAGATGAGCCCTGCACGACTGTGTTACCAAGATTTCGTGTCTCATGGGCAGATCGTGGTATGACCACTGTGTGAATAACATCCACTGCAGGAGGCGCATGTGGAAGCGAGCCAGTGGAAGAAGAACAATGGCCGCAGCCATTAGGCCTAGAACTTTCAAGACAAACCTGGCTTTGATCTTGTTGCTTAGTAACAGAAGCTGAACAAATTTCTGGATGTCCAGAATCCTTTGATCTGTTAGCCTGGCTAACATTTTGACAGTATTTAACTCTGCCTATAAAGGTGATAGATTGGCAAGGCAGCAGAGAGGATTTTTCGAAATTGATTGAAATTCCTAGTCTCTTGCAAAGCTGTAGGGTGTAGTCTCTGGACCGAAGAAGCTGATGCTTGGTGGTGGCAGAGAGGAGCCAGTCGTCCAAATAAGGAAACACCTGGAATCCTCGACGTCTCAGGTGAGCTGTGACCACTGCCATGCATTTGGTGAACACTCTGGGGGCTGAAGTGAGGCCAAAGGGCAGTGCCCTGAATTGGTAATGACTGGACCCCAGCCGAAAGCGGAGAAACCTTCTGGAGCGTCTGTGAATCTTTATGTGATAGTACGCATCTTGAAGGTCTATAGAGCACATCCAGTTGTCCTTGCCCAGAAAGGGCAGAATGGATTGCAGCGTGACCATCCGAATCTTGCCTTTTGACAGACTTGTTTAGTCTGCTTAGGTCTAGTATTGGTCTCCAATCTCCCGTCCTTTTGGGGACCAAAAAGAATCTTGAGTAGAAGCCGGATCCTACTTGGTCTGCCGGCACTGTCTGGATGGCTCTTTTTTCCAGGAGTTTTGAAACTTCCTGTCTTGCCAAATCCCTTTGACCGGGTGAGATGTCTGGAAGGGATTGTAGAGGTATGGGAAACCTTTCGAAGGGGATTTTGTAACCCTCGGATATGATCGACTGTACCCACTTCTCTTGGGATAGGGATTGCCAGGCTACTGGGTACAGTGATAATCTTCCCCGACTGCCTCCAAGGGTGGACAGTCGGGCAACACCTCAGGGATGCTGAAAGGGCTTCTCAGGAAGAGACTCCCTGTTGCCCTGGTTCTGAGGACCCCCCCTGCCTCTAGGGCGTCTGTTATTGTTACCCCTCTGCCTCTAGGGGTAAACTGACCACGTGTCGCGTGTAGCTCCTTGGGCTTTACGGAACCACATCTTCCCCCTTCTGACCCTTGGGATATGGTCTAGAAGGGTGGAAAACTGGACTCCAACGGCAGAAAGAGTTTTACCGTCCTGCTCACATCTGGTCAAAGTATCCTTCACCTGAGGTCCAAACAAAGCCGACCCATCAAAGGGGTGTTGGTGAAGGACGCCTTAAAGGGGTCCAAAATTACACAGCCGCATCCAGGCTTGGCGTCTAAGAGCAACACCTGTGCCTGCGGCCTGCTCGCTCCATCGGCCGCATAAGATATGAGCCGCATGGAGGAGTTAGATATGGAATTCAGGATAGCAAGCTGTGAGGCCATCTTTTCCTGAGCCCCAGCAGCAGAAGGATCCTGGACAACTTCTCCCAGTTCCTTGAGAATATCTCTGAAGCCTGGTGAAGTGACAAAGGTAATTCAGCGAACGCATAGCAAAGGTCGCTGAAGAAAACATCCGCTTTCCATACCTGTCCATGGTCCTAGAATCCTTATTAGGAGGATGGACAGGCACTGAAGGATCTGCCATTTCCTTCTTAGTGGCCGCCACCACCATAGCATCCACAGAGACACCTTTGGACAGGAACTGTTTATCCGGGGCCGTGATGAACTTGGATGGTCTCCTGGGGACAGGTTCCACAGAATCTGGAGCTGCCACGCCTTCGAGCCACTACCTGCATGAGTGGGTCGAAGGCGGAGACACCCAGGAGGTGGAGGGTCGGGATCCAAAGCCTCCAGGTATACCGACTCATCCTCGGAGGGGTCAATGGAGGGCCAATTCCCCTCTGTTTGAGGAGCTCAAGGATGTCTGAAAAGGAGACATCCTCAGAGGGGACCGTGGGAACCCTCCGACTCATCTAAGTCGGTATCAGATGTAGTAGACTCAGGGGAGTCTGTGTGTTTCCTCTTACGTCCTCTTCCGAGGGGTTCCCCTGCAGGATCAGGAGAAACCTCGGAAGAGGAGGAAATTCCCAGTGGGGAAACCTGGGGCAATGGATCCCTGGGCCTGAGAGCAAGAGGCTGGCAAGAGGCATCTGCAGGCACTGATGAGGGAGGAGCTAGAGGGATAGACTGCTGACCAGGCTCAGAGGCCAGGACACGCCTCATCACCTCAAAGGCTCCTCTCCCGGGAGACCAGAACACACCCGGTCCGCAGAAACAGGAATGGTCGGCTCCAAGGAGAGAGAAGGCTCGAGGCCGATGTCGGCGCCGAGCTTACCAAAGCCGAAGCCCGAGAGGGAGAGCGGGTCGGACAAGGGTCCGATGCCACTAGCCCCTCGGAGCAGACAGTCGAAACCCGACGACCGGACGCCGCCAAGGAAGGTCTCAAGGAGGAGATGGGAGCCGAGGAGGATGGAGGCGAAGGATGTATCGGCTCCGGCATCGAAACAGTCGCTGTCCCAAGAAGCTCCGGCTCCAACTCTGGTGTGGAGTCGGAGGAGGAATCTCAAGAATCGGGCTATAGCCAAGTCTGTTGAGACGGGCTATGGAGCATTTGGGCCAGTGCCTGAGACTTCAACAGCCTGCTTACCACCCTCTCCAAATCGTGGTCAGACAGCCTGGAAGATCTCGAAGATCGGCTCCGATGGCTCCGCTCCGACAAAGAGGAGACCCGGAGCCGAGTGAATACTTAGTATCGAAGGGGACCGGGATCTCTTCGGGTGAAGCCATCGGAGCCGAAGTCCCTTGAACCCCAGATGGAGCAGAGGATATCTCGGCTCCGATGCTGATAAAGTGTCGGCTCCAGCCGGAGCCGACAAGGCCACAGTAGTCAGGGTATCGGAGCCGGTCGGCACCGAACCCACTACTCTAACAGAAGAAGTATCGACTCCAGCCGGAGCCGATATCAGCTCCGACGGAGCCGGAGCCACCGGAGGAGGCTTGGACACTGTAGCCTGAACCTTCGGTGGCTTAAGAGGTTTTCCTGCCCCTGACTTAGGAGGAGAACCTTCAGGTTTAAGTAAACCTTGGAGGATTAATTTGTTCCTCCTTTCCTGCAGGACTCTCTGGCTAAAAGCATGACACAACGCACAGGAGTCCTGCAGGTGCAAAAGACCCAAGCAATAAATACAAGAAGTGTGACCGCCTGACAGACACATTGACTGACAGAACTGGTCACCCTTCTTGAAGCCTGAGACCTTGCCTTCTTTTGACACTCTAGAAGGGAAACACAAACAGTCCCAACAAACACACCAATTAATCCCTACAGACACACAGGAAGGAATAACTTGGGGAACTAGGCCTGACTAAAACTTTAAACTGAAAACTATTATAAAAGTTTAAAAGGAAGGGAATAGGGTGGGCTGTAACTAAGTACAGGCTAATCTAACACTAAAGGGAAAAAATAAACCCCTAACTGAACTTTTTCTTCTTTAACAAGAAAAAACTTACCTCAGCTGGCAAAGGAGACCTCTTCGCTAAGCGGCAAACGAGATCTGAGGTAGTTCCGCCTTGCATCATGGGATATAGGGTTGCCTCGAGCTGGTAAAAGGAGTTCTCGAGCTAAAGCAAGTGCCGAGTCGGAGCCGAGGATCGGCTCCGAACCCATCCAGCAAGAATGAAGGCGAGATTGACAACTTAACATTAATAAATATGGAGAAAATATCATCAGTCAGTAGTAGCAAAAAGCATAGGGATTTAGTTATCATATAAGGAGAGTGAAGAGGTTAGGTTATAGAGCAGGAATATAGCCAGGAAGAGCTGAATTGATTTTTCAGCATTTGTTTGAAGGTGATGGTGATGCCTCTGTATTTCTTATAGAAGGTGGAAGTGAGTTACATAGTTTGGCGATGGTGAAGGAGTAGAGAAGTAGAAGTAGATGATGTTCAGATCTTAGTTGTCTGCTGGGTTGGTATTTGGCAAGTAGAGTCGAGAGGGCAGAACAGTCTGTGGACCTGTAGGTTATTGTGTGTGCTGTAGTTAGTTGGGTGAATGAGAGATAGTGGGGGAGTTCCGGCCACCCTAATTGTTTCAGTGAGTTACAGTGGTAGGACGAAAATTTGGCCTCGGTGGCAAATTTGGCTATTTTGTTGTAACAAATATCAAGTTTGGATTTTGTAGAATTTTGGGGGGATCTTTGTTTTTCCTGACATGATTTTCAGATTTTCTCCCATTTGGACATGACTTCTTTGGTGGATTTTGAGAGCCAGCTTGCATGGTTATATTTTATTCATTTTTGGCGAGTGGGTGCTTGCCTGTTTAGGATGTCTAGGAATGTTGAGTTAAAGAATTCAACAGCCTCATTAAATGGTAGGGATCTGAGGGGTTCCCAATTTACTTTAGCTAAGGTTTCATTAAGTATGGATGGCTGGAACTTAGTCAAATTTCTGGTTGATTTGTATAGGTGTTGGCCTGAGGTCAGGATAGATTTGTGTAGGATATATACTGGGTGGTGTTTGCTAATGGTATTAGGTAGTATGCCTGCAGTGGTGATATTGTTAGGGTGGGACACTAATATCCAGTCTATTGTGGAGCCCCAACTGTTATTTTTGTGGCATCTGGTGATGTCTTCAATTAGTTGGGAGAACTTGTAAAGGTTTCTGTGTTTTACTTGCAACCTTGGGGAATTCATTGTATTGCACTAGGTATGAATCACATGCAACACAGTGGAACTGTTAACACTCTCATACAGCTCAACCTGTTTCATGTCATTACATCAGTTGTACACCATATGCCTATATGTTTATCAGTGGAACTGTGTGGGTGAGGGCTCTGACACCATATATGGACACATTACAACTGAGGTGGATTCAGTTCACTCAGAAAAGTTAATAACACAAATGCCTGGCAGTTCCATAATGCTACTTTGGAACACCTGAATAATCCTTGTGAATAGTAACACAATTGTGCATACAATGAATTCTCTAAGGTTGCAAGTGAATCTGAATATGTCATATGTTTGTGTATATAACAGCATTACAACATATGAATGAACCCAGGTGCATGCGCCCATGCAATCAGTATGATGCAATATCGATAACATTTCCAGTGCTAGGTATACGTATGCACACATGGGCCAAACTGTAGCTGCCACTGTGATGGCTGAATAAGAACTGTGTAGAATGTTGTTATACTTCACTATAAGAGCACATGCATTAGTAAGGCAACAATATGCATAGCATCATCCCATGTCAGCAGCCCTCAGGAGGCATATTACTACAGCTGTTATGGAAGGAGCATATAGCCAAATTACAGCAGATTGGAATATACTGTTGTAGGGCTACCATACATCCATACCTCAACATAGCACATGTGGATGACAACAACATTGATATATGCAATCTTCAGAGAGTCATAAGGCATTACTAGGCTAATAGTCAAGAGCACATAAAATCTTAGCCATTATTATACCATTTAAACCAAAATCACTATATCTATGTGATGGAAGATAGTAGGTGTATGTGCGTGTTTGTGTCTGTCTGTCTATTTCATTTAATTACAGACTGCATCTGTCCATATATAACATGTGCACTACCCCATGACAGAATTAATAATCACACATCCAGCGGTCTGTAGATGGCTTGCACAGGGTAAAGTAGGGGCTTTGCTTCACAATGTTTGTATTTATCTTTGAGATAATGACATCCTCAGTGTTCCACAAAAAGGATGTTATGTGTACAGAGGGAACAGGGTACACTGGATTTATGGGGCTATGTAAAATGGGGGCCCAAATGGAGAGCTGATAAGTCAGTAAGGAAAGGAGAGTAGTATTGCTGGATCTGAATTCATTCTGAAGTCTTGGTGAGTACCTTCACGAGGTGGACCCTGTTTTTCACAAAATCTCACCAAGACAACATGAATATACAGATTGCATTTTATGTAGCATATATCATGGACAGAAGTAGGTAGAAAAATAAAAAAAGACAGCTGGGTGCACAAGGCCCAGGATAAAAAGTGTCCAATCCTGGTAGGTGCACTGGTACCAGGACTGGAAAAAATGACAGTGTAGAATCCTGAAGACCCAGAAACATTCCTGCAATGGGGCTAGGCCATGCCCAGTAGGAGGATAGCCTACCTATTGCAGAAGGAAGTAGAAGTCCACAAAAATTGTAGGAGGATGGCCTACCTATTGCAGAAGGAAGTAGAAGTCCACAAAAATTGATAAGCAAAAAAAAAAAAATAGCCATAAAATTGACAGAGTAGACTATTGAAGATAAGAAAGAAACTGTGTATTGTTATTATTATGCAAGAAGCCCAGAATTCCCAGACAGAAGATATGCAAAAAGATTGAGAGAAATTAGAGGAAAGAAAAATATTTCCACAAGAAAAACTGTTAGAAGCTTCAAATAATTTTTTTTGTTTATTAATATAACAGATTTATGAAAAACATTATACAGACCAAGAAACTTTGGGCCACTGGGAAAAATAAGTGACTGAGGAAGTCTGAAAATAGAAAGAACAAAATCTGGAGACTTTTGAAAGGTATAAAAAGGAAATATGGACCTGGAAAAGAAAGAGAAATCTGATATGGTGCAATACTCATGCAAAGGAGAAAGCCTAATTTATCAGCAGCAAAAAGGCAGCCCCAAAGATATTCGAAGAGAAATACAGGCAAAGGCATCCAGATATGGAAAATTTCACAATAGAAAAACATAAAATCACAAAGAGGGAACATAGAACAGAAGATTAGTAAAGCAGAAGTTAAAAAAATAGACGAAGTTACGGAATACCTGTGAAGTGAAGAATTTAATGTCGAAAGTCTATCACAGGTTATATCACAACATGATGAAACAAAGAGTCCCCAAACTGAGGAGAAACAGGAGCAACAGGAGACATCTGAAGAAGAAATATGAACATGGGAAAGAAAAAGAGATTGAATATGGTGCAATATTTATGCAAAGGAGAAAGCAAAAATTATCAATACAAAAAGAGCAGCATCACAGATATTTTAAAAGAAATACAGGCAACGGCATCAAGACATGGAAAATTTTACAATACAAAAAAATAAGATAACAAAGAGAAAACGTAGAAAAGAGGATTAGTAATGGAGAATTTAAAGAAATAGAAACTGGGGTTATGGAGTACCTGTGAAGTGATTTACTGTACAAGATCTAACTCTGATAACATCACACAGCAGGACAGAGCAAAGGATTCTCAAACTAAGAAGAAACAAGTGGAGCGGGAAACATTTGATCAGTTGCCATATGAAGATACTTTGGAGCCTTCAACAGGAAACCACAACATTCAGATGGAGTTACACAGCAAGGGAAGGAAAAAGAAACTGTGGCACCTCTAATGAAATCAATGTTGTGGAGTGATAGGCCAGTAAGTTCACATATGAAGAGAGATGGATGATACAGGATGAAAATAAAGAGAATGTGGCACAGGAAGATGCTCTGGAACTTTAGATACAATGTCTGCAGCAAATGCAGAACAAAGAATGTGCCCTCAATTTAGAAGAAATGTTCTAATTGAAGAGTTCCTTGATTTAATACAGATGGGCAGGCATATTAAAATCAAGGAAATAAATAGATTAGAGAAAGTCAATAAAACCCAAAAAGTTAGAAGATGACCACAGTAATTAGGACTATCCACAGAGATTCACGTGATATAACAGAAGTAAATAGGATATATTACTGTGCAGCTAAATTAATAACAGATAAAGTCTTACTAGAAAATCATAGGGTACTAAGGGTAAGGAAGAGAAAAAACTGAATGCTATCATGGAAGTGTCGAATAGAGAAACATATAAAGCAATTAAGACAAGAAGTGTCACTGTTAGAAGAGTATAGAAGAGGAAACACACTAACAAGACTATTCAGAAAGACAGATGTGATAAAAGTAATCCACAGTATCAGAACAGATCAGGATCTGTTGTACACTATTGCAAATAATAAACTAAAAATCTCAGCTCAGGCAGAAAAACTTAGCAGATATACAGATAAAGGAAAAGTACAAAATAAGCAGTTTATTGATGACACAAAAATATTTTATAGAGAATTGGGAAACAAGGCAAAAGGAATTGAAACACCACCAAAAAAAGAGAAGAAATAGATACATTTTGGAGAAATATTTATGAAGATCCCGTGGAACATAAAATGGGTAGAAGAAGTAAAAGAAAGAATAAGAAGTTCAAATGTACAGAATATGAAATGGGCTGAAGTAACGGACAGAGAGATTGAAACCAAGTTAACAAAAGCTCCTAACTGGAAAACCCCAGGCCCAGATGCAGTACATAACATCTGGCTAAAACTCTTAACATCTTTACATGAAGATTTAGCCATGAGTAAGAACTATTTATATGCGCATCTCAAACAGACACCAGCCTGGCTAACAACAGGAAAAGCAATGCTCCTACTTAAAAGCAAACCTGCAAGCTATCCTAAAACTATAGACCAATAACTTGCATTTTGATGACATATAACCTGTACAGTGGAATTGTACAGTGGAATTAATGCAGACTGATTTTATAGTCATTTAGAAGAAAATTCAATCATGGCAATAAAACAAAAGGGTGATAAAAGAAAGTCATATGGAACAAAGGATCATTTGTTGTTAAATAAAGTCATAATGGAGAGGGGAAGAATCTAAGTATGGTATGGACAAACCACAACAAAAAAAAACATTTGACAATATTCCGCTTTCATGGAAAAAAAAGAGTGCTTAAAAATGTATAAGATATACCCTACTCTGATTGATTATATTACAGTGACCATGAAACAGTGGAGAATAAGTCTAAGATGATTTCCCCTGCTTAGTTTAGTAGAAGCATATCAGTGTCAAGCAGGAATGCAAATCAAATCAGAGGTAGATAAAATCGAGCCCTGAATGAATGTGCCAAAAAACAAACAAACAAACAAACAAACAAACAAACAAACAAACAAACAAACAAAAAAGAATACAAGGTGAAGGATCAGATGAGAAGGCAAGAAATGTTGGAAAATGCATAAATATAGCTGCAAGCATATTAAACTTTTGGAACAACCTCATGTTGATCAGGACTGAATGCAGGAATGGTTAAGGAAAGGCGAATGTAAATCAAAAGACAAAAGGTTAATATTGGCAGCCCAAGATAGTGGACTGTGAACATGCTGGTTTACAAAGGCCATTGAACATGTGGGAAAAACAGAAATGTAGGTTTTGTAAAACAGAATTGGAAACAGTGGCACATCTTGTTGCTGGTTTTGATATACTAATGGCAGAAGGAATGTATACTGAAAGGCATAGTAATGTGGCAAGACTGTTGCATTGAGGATTGTGCAAACATTATAATATTGACGTAGCAGAAAAACACTGGAAACATGAGTCACAAAGCATTACTGAAAATGAGGAATATTATATCACGTGTGATCTCCCATTAACTACAGTTCAAAAAGCAGATGCATGAAAACCAGATATAGAAGTCCATGAAAAGAAGACAAAAGTAGCATTGATCAGTGAGATTGCTACACCCAGTGATTACAGTGTCTTACATACAGGGAGACACAAAGTCATAAAATACCAGGATTTGCAGACAGAAATGAGGGCAATGTGGGTGAAGGATATGCAGGTAGTTCCAACAATAGTAGGAGCAATAGGTCTTAAAAAAAAAATGTACATTACAAGTGTACTGAGATGTGTTACCGATGGATCTATGTCAGATTATCGAAGTTCCGAAACTTAAAAAATGTATATGGCAGAAACCATATGATTAAAATTTCAGAACTTCGAACATTATAAACAAAAAATAAAATAAAATAGAAAACAAAAAAATATATATTTTTAACATTTTTGCAGGGGGTCAAGCCCCCATGCACCCCCCCACCCCCAGCTAATTAAATATACCAACTCTGAGATTGCATTACATTGCAGAAAAGGGTAAATTTCCCATTCCACACTGTACCACAATCTCCATTTAAAACATCTGAAGTTTTGAAGTTTCAAACTTTCAATCATATGGTCCTGACCATATGACTTTCATAGTTATGAAACTTCAATAATCTCATAGGGATCTGTTACCAATATATGTAACTCTGTACGAATAGTCAAAGAAGTCATTACTGGGCACATTGTGAGGCGAGTGTTGCAAAAAGCACTTCTGGCTAACATCGAAGATTGAAACAATACTAATTTCATGAACTTTAATCATACTTTGACTTAGGAATGGGGTGCATTCCTGTCATGGAATTAGAAACCCAAAAGATGTGGAGAAATTAAAAAATGCAGAATTAGCAATTACACATCTAGTGGTCTGCAGATGTAAAATGTTCTCCTGAGTGGGAGTCAAATGAAAAGAGGTTCAAAACACCATACAATGACTTTGTTGATTAAGGTCAGATTCGAACATACCACCCATGTAAGTATGTACGCTGGATTCCATACACCATAAGATTAGCACCACCAGAATGCCGCGGTGGTACGGCGGTAGCGTTGTTACCTCACAGCAAGAGGTTCTCCCGTTCGATTCTCAGCTTGGCTTGGGAGTGCCTTCTATGTAGAGTCTGTATGTCCTCTCTGCAGTTGGGTAGCGTTTGAAAGACATGCATACATAAATGGGTGTGCCTTCGTTGAAGGTTGTGCGTCAAGCTGGCACCTCGGCATTTCGTAAAAATCTACTGCCAATCATTAGCGGACCGGAGTTCCGCTGTGGCGACCCCTTACCGGGAAAAAGCTGAAAGACAAACAACAAACATAAGATTAGCACCACCAGAGATGTCTAACTTTAATAGTGTCAGAGTGCACTTTATAGAGCATGATATCATCAGTGTATGCTGAGGAGAAGATGTTGGAAGAATTGTGCGACACAGATGTGGACATCCCAGAATACTCTAAACAGTACTGAATGTGTAAAATAGACCTGCTGCCTAGCTTTCTCTGTGGCACAGGGTCTAACAGCAGTGAGCTCCTGCTCAAAGCACAGGTGTTCAAATCCAGATTATTCTCTTTTTCTACAAATGGTTTCAGGATGGCATTAGCAAAGTAAATGTGATCTAGACTACAAATGTAACTATAAATGACTAAACCAAAGCATATATCTTCACCACATTTTATCAGTAATATCTACCTCAATACAGTTGTACAACAAGTAACTGTTTTGCAGGCCTCGGTGCAAATCACAAGTTAACTGTGTGTACAGTTTTCTAGAAATGACAAAGGTTGGTGCATCTTTTGAAATGATAATTATGACTCAGCAGATATGCTATTTGTGCAGGGCTGGATATCCTGAAAAGTGTGCGTGCAGCATGATTCTTCACAGTAAGGACAGTTTCCACATCATATTACATAAACATTTCATCCATGATAACCTGAATATGACACAAAGGGAATTTTACAGCAAATTTTGAAACCTTGCACACTACATTAGCACTGACAACCTATTGAATTAAGGAACATGCTTGCATTATCCATCAGCAGACTCATGACAGAATGCAGAAGCCATAATATGACCTGCACATCGATCAACCTAATAGATACACTCATGTAAAGAGGGGTGGGAGTGTAGGGGTGAATACAAGGAGAGATGGACATACACATGACAATGTTTGTTGTAATGGAATTTTCATGGACATGTTTTTGGTCTGTTCTCATTATGAAGTTGCCATGTTCTGTAGCATGCAATGACTGACGTAGGGGTAAAGAAGGGTTAGGAAAGAGACAACATGCCTACGACAAGCAGAACAAGAAAAGATAAATATACAATATTTGTGTGAATGGATGTCAATGTAAATAATTTATTTTGGCCAGTATACAATATATCTCCATGGGAACTCATAATTAGGGTAAAGGTCAAGATGTGGATGATTAAGCATATCACAGACATATAAAATCATATTAAGAAATGATGTGATAAGCATCTGAAATTGAACCCTTGATGCTATGGGCAAAAAAAAAAAAAAAAAATTCCGTTAAGTGATTTATGTCAATGGTCCGCATAGGAAGTTACACTTTGTTACATCAAGCAGTGTACAGAACTGTCAGGTTAACCGTTTCATAGTAGTGGCTTTACTGTGCATTAACTGTGTGTTCTTGCAGTGCAGCATGTTTAAGCACCACTGCACAGAGATAACTGGACTAGTGCGGCCGATGGCAAATCTCACCAGGTTTTTCTATAGGATATGAGTAGCTAGCTATTCACCACCACATTTTCTGCATTAGTGCACAATTCCAAACTCTGCGCAAATGCTTTGTTATGGGCCATTTCTGGCCATGTGTGTGGTATGTGATTCTGTTTTTTGACAAGATTAAAGGTGTGGAAATGGGGTTGATAGGACAGTGGTGAAATGGGGAGGGTGGCATGCAGGATGAAAAACAAAGGGGAAGCAATAAAGAAATTTGCAGGATAGAATTAGGATTAGGAAGGTACCACAGATCTCCACTTTTTGAACACAGTAAGGTGGACATGCAGAGAAAATTTGATAAATTTGGACTGTCACCAAAACACACGGGTGACAACAACACAATCATGTTGTATGGCCAATTGAACCAAATCAACTGTGTTGAGAAGACACATATGCAAAGTGGAGAGCTATGTATGGGACAATTCTTTTGTGGAACAGGTGCCTATTTTTTTTGCAAAAAGAGAAGAATGTTGGAGAAGGGATATAACGATGCGAAGGTCAGGTAGATAGGGTAAGTGAGGAAGCAGGTGCAAACAGGACACAAAAGATAGACACATGGATGGTGATGGACACAATTGGTTCGGGGACACCATGACTGAGGATATGTGGGGATATCAGAGGTACATGCCCATCATGAGTGGGAACAGTAAAGATTTAGTCCTCACTCTCAGAACTGTCATCACTGTCCCATTTCTCAGTTCCCTGTGTGACTGCTTGATGTGGGATTCTCTTTTCTATTTTAATGAGCAAGCTTTACAGGTGGGCTGATGCAGACACCAAGACCAGTTTCTATTACATCACACCATCCCCGGCATCTCCTGATGGGCCAGGCAGTGCAGGGGTTGTGGAGGTAATGCCAAGTTGCATCCCAAAGGTGCTGGGTATTGGTGCAACAACTGGTGGAGGGTTAGCAGGCTGAGCAGCACAGGTTGGCCTATCTTCCTGTGCTGAAAGGCATTTGCTTTGTTAGCAGAAAGGTCTGACATCAGAATGGTGTCTTTCCATTTAACACATGAGAAAAAGAGATACGGGGTGGGGTGAGACACAAAAGAAAAGAGATGATTAGAAACACGATATGTCACATTCATGTTTTATTACAATAAATATTTTATTATTAAACTAACTACAGAGCTTTCAAAATTCAAGAAATGATTGTGAATTCCATAGAATATGTAGATCTTCCATATATGCTTTAAAAGATACTGCAGATTAACTTAATAGCATGGCATTAAAGAGAATATTGCTGCAAGTCAAATGTAGAAATGATACTTGTTGGATGTGATAGTCCATTGAAGAATGCACATGTAGAATTGAGCCATCGGGACCAGGTTACATCAGTTGCCATAGGACCTAAAGCCTGGAGGATCAGTCTTGCTGGGGGAGAGGTGTGTGAAAGAATCTGTCTCACAGGAAATCTTATAGACTGTACTCTGATGGAAGAAATGCTACTTAACTGGTGGTATCCAAAGGGCACCTATGACTTCCAAAACTTGGACAGGTTGTAGATGAGAATTAACATAGTTGATTGTGATGCCTAAAGACTGACATAGTTGCAGCACTTCCTGGCTTTTTTGAGGAGATGCCTTGTTAGGGCAGTGAGGAGCCATATGCCTACGCATGGAAACACACTGAATCTGAGCAGCCTCAGGTGAGCTGCTACCACTGCCATACATTTAGTGAACACCTTGGGGGCAGCAGTGAGACCAAAGGGCAGGGATGTGAATGGATAGTGACTGGCTCCCAAACAAAAGCACAGATATCTTTGGGAACATCTGTTCATTATGATGTGATACTACACATCCTGAAGTTTGACACAGCACATCCAATTGTCTTTTCATATAAATGGCAGAATGGACTGAACTGTGATAATCTGGAACATGAAGTTCTTTACAAACTGATTGAAATTGCTGAGATCCAGAATGGGTCTCAGTTTTCCCTGGCTTCTTTGGCACTAAAAAGAACCTTGAGTAAGTTCCAAATCCCCTCTAGTCTGGTGGGACCTCTTGGATGACACTTTTGTCTAGCAGCTTTTGAATTTCTAAGCCTGTTAATTCCTGCTGACTGGATGAAATGTTGGGAAGTCTTTCCTGATTGGTTGGTGGGATTTATAAAAAAGAATGAAATAGCCTCTGGATATAATTTTTTTGCACCCAAGTACTGTTCATGATTGATGCCCAGGATTCTGGGTGCAGAGGCAAATGTCTCCCAACTGCCTCCAGAGAAGATCAGTTGGTGAACCCTTCAGGAGTGCTAGAATGGTTTATATGAGAAGGTATCTTGAAATCCTTGGTTTTGCAGACCTCCTCTGCTGTGAGGGTGGCATCTTCCATTAGAACTTTCCCCCAACTCTGGGGGAAGTTTCCCCTTGTGAGTCCTGAAAGGCACTTGTGTGACTTTTGGAACCACATTGTTCTATCTCCATGCTGATTCCTGGAAAAGGATCTCTACGGAGTAGAAAAACATATCCCCAGAGAAGTTCTTCCTGTCTTGCTTACTGTGGGATAGTGTTTCTTTAACTGTAGGGCCAAACAAGGAAGATCCATCAAAGGAAGCATTGATGAATGAAGACTTCAAAGGCTCCACAAAACTATATAAGTGCATCCACGCATGTCTCCAAATGGCTATGCCTGAACAAACCACCTGTGAGGTACCTTCAGCTGCCTGAGAGATCGACCTCATGGGTCATTAGAGATAGATGGAAGGCTGGCCAGTTGTAAAGATAGCTGCTTGAACATCTCCACAGACATGGACCCAAAAAGATTTAGAGAATACTTTAATCAAATATCTCTGCAATCTAGTGAAATAAGCCAAATAATTCAGTGATTTAACAGGAGTAAACCTTCTTTCTAAAGCTTTCCAATCTGAAAGGGGATGGACAGAAGAGCTGTGTTCTGACAGCTGTTTTTAGTGGCCACTGCCATAGCATTTACAGGAACTCCCTTACTCCAATAAGGCCTGTCTTTAGGAGGGGCAAGAAATTTGTTGGGGCGACAAGGGAATATGCTCTACAGTATCTGGTTCCCTCTATGCCTGGTGAGACACCCGATTTATAATAGGATCCTAGGATCACAGGAAATTATTAGGCTAATGGCCCTAGGGCCCTTACAAGCCTAGCCAAGTTCTACCCTTATTTCCATGATCAGCATCTATTGGCCCTGTCCAAGAGGGACACAGGTGGAACCCCTGGGGTGAATTTATAGCCACCCATCCAACTGTCCAGACTGTGATGGAAGAGGGCCAATGAGGTGCTCTGTTTGACATGAACTGGGAGTCTATTCCAAAGGTGTGGTAACCTCTGGGAGACAAATCTGTCCCTCCAGCAGGTTCTATTAATGTCACATACCAGGTTAAGGTCTTTAGAGTGAGTACCCCGTGTACCATTTGACATAAAGCAGGGTCAGAGACTAACTTATATGCAAGGGAGAGATTGCCTTTGAGTAGTCTGTATGAAACAGAATAGACTGACAGTGATTTCAGACGATCCACATAGGACAGATGCTGAAGACCTTGAATTTTCCTTGTGAAGAACCTTTGTGGTCTCTCAAATTGCTGCAGATGCTTGAAAAAGTATATACCAAAAGGGGCATTTACTCAATTACTGGCCCGATGAGGGAAAAGTACAGGGTGGCTATAACTTATTTTTTTTCTGGAAGTAATGCCCTTACTTATGAGATGAACACTACAGAATAACCTTCTTACCATTGTGGAGACATGGTGATCAAAGGTAAGGTTGCTGTCAACCTGTGTGGCCAGGTCTCTCACCATTGAGTGCATACTTAGGCTGTTGCTGTTGATATGGTAGTTAGCAGGAACATCACTCTTACCAAAAGGGATGATAATACATTTTCTTGCTTTGTGTTTAAGGCCATGACTTTGGCACCAATCATTTATTTGTGTAAGACCCTCTTTTAGGATGCTGACATCATTTGGAGATTCTATGACCACTCCAAGTTTGCAGTCATTAGCAAACTTTGTGAGCCACAGACCTTTAGTTTTTACTTGTACCTTGGAGAAACAGATTCCAAACAGTACAGGTCACAGGACTGATCATTGTGGAACACCACTCGTTACAGGTCTGCTGTTGAAGGTGGATTCCCCTATTTTGACTATATGGGTTCTATCAGTGAGCCCGTTAGTGACCCATCTAATGATATAAGGGTTGATACCTAGCTGGGTGAGTTTATCAATGATACCTGAGTGAGGATAGTGTCAAAAGCCTTGGCAAAGTCTAGGTAGGCTGAATGCACAGATTTCCCCTTGTCCAGGGCCTTGGTGACTGTCTCAAAGAAGTCCACCAGGTTTAACAGGCATGA
Organism: Protopterus annectens; assembly: GCF_019279795.1. Lineage (NCBI taxonomy): Eukaryota > Metazoa > Chordata > Ceratodontiformes > Protopteridae > Protopterus > Protopterus annectens. The sequence goes on from NC_056732.1 coordinate 1,767,303,662, forward strand.
TCTCCCTTTGACAAATCCAAACTGAATAGGGTCAATTGTTTGGAGATTACTGATGATTCATTCCATGGCCTTGCAAATAAGGCTAGTCAAGCTAATAGGTCTATAGTTCCCAGGGTCAGTGGAAGCACCATCTTTGTGCAAGGGGATAACGGTGGCCGTTTTCCTTCAGATGGGATGAAGCCGGTGCTTGGCCTATGACTGAAGAGAGTAGCCAATGGTATTGTTAATTCTTGTTGGAGCCCATGTAGGATGCAGCCTGGGATGTTATCAGGTTCCATAGATGTTGGTTTTTGGCCTTAGAGAGGGTGTTTATAGCCTGCTGTTTAGAGACACAAGGTAGGGTACAGGTGGCAGGGATGTCATGGGGTACATGCAGTGGGGACAGGGGAGTAAAGTTTTCACAGAACCTGTTGGTTAACAGGTTAAACCAACTAACTTAAAAACGAGCACAAAAACCAAGTAAAAAGCAGCTCCACGGATAGAAACACAGTCCAGGAATCACAGGTGTGGTACAACCAGAAATAAATTGAAGTTGAATAACTTTAATGAATAAAAACAGAAAAATAATCAAGCACTTTCGCCTGGTTCCTACCAGGCTTTATCAAGATACTACTCAGTCAAAAGTAAAGCCATTTTATATCATCATACATACATCAGGTGATCACTTAATAGACCACTCATAACATTAATTATGATAATTAGTTCAAAGTTTAGACATTTTTTAAGGTATTTTTAAAGTATTTTTTAAAGTGATTTTAAGGTGTTAAAATATTTGTACTTACTGCAAGTTAATAATGCTACAATAACACATTGTTTTAAAAACTATCTAGATACCTTATGTATCAAAAAAACTTATAAAAATAAATATATATATAAGTAGTTGATGCAAACGACTAGTAATTCATGCAGTATATTAAGTAACAATGTTTTAAAAATGCAAATGCTAAGACCAAATATTAAAAATATATATACATATATGTACTTAAAATATTCTAAGTATAAATCCTTTTAGTAAAAACATGTACTTCTGGTTGAATGTTAATAGCGTAAAGTAAAAATTCATCATTAACTAACTGCCTGTTAATTACCTGGCATTTTCAAAACAGTTTTTTGTTTACTCATAGTTTCTCTCTGTTAAGTTTTAGTGCACTTACTATACTGATGCTATCATTTAGACCTGGGGGTCTTGCTGCATTTAATTTCAATTGCCACAAAAGTTCTTTATGCTCTAGATGAGTCTCCCAGTCCCCTCCTCTGGGATCCTGGGTGACCTGGTCTAGGACAAGGAATTTTAAATGCATGTTGATACATTGCATTGAATGCTTGAAAAAAGCATTAGTATCTTTCTTTTTACTAATTTCGTATACATGCTCATAGATCCTTTTTCTTAGTGGCCGCTCGGTCTTGCCAACATAAAAACTGTGACACTCCATGCAAACACTGAGATAAACCACCCCTTTTGATGCACAATTAAAATATTTTGTTGTACTAATCTTAAAGTTCCTAGAGGGAATGTGTAAACTATTACTGTTGTATATGTGCACACACTGGTTGCATGCGCCACATTTAAAGGTACCTACCTTATTAGAAAAATGTGAATGTGTTTTTCTGTTATTCTTATTCTCAAATAGGCCCTTTAAATTAATATCTCTCTTTCTTGTGAATCCAGGCTTGGCGGGTACAATTTTATTAATATCCTCCTGTAATGTCAACACTGGCCAATATGTCAAAATAGTCTTTTCCACCTGTTGGGAGTCCCTAGTGAATGTATACACAAAGTTGTTGTGTGGCGATTGTTGGTCAGCCTCTTGAATCTGCTCTAAAATCTTGCCTTTCCCAAGTAATGGTGGATACTTAGATTCCCTGTTGTCGAGAACCTCTTTTGCTAAATTATCCACAAGATGGACTGGGTAGCCTCTCTCAAGAAAGAGTTTTTTTAAAAAGTCAACTTCTTTAAGAAATAAACCCACCCCACCTTAAGAATTTTTGAGGAATTAGTGGAAATGGATCTAAGAAAGAAACATGCACTCAGTGCAAACCAATCACCTGATAACTTTGATTTCCATCTATATCAGCTAACTAATTTACTCAAAGAGGAGGGTATCAGGGTAATGAAACCTGATAAAGGTTATGGTGTTGTTCTAATGTACAACTGGGCATATGAAACATATATTCATATTTTGTTACAGGATGCTGACACTTATGAATTAGTTTCTAGGAATGAAGTGAACATTATGTTAATGGATAATTTGATGCAAGGTGCTATTAATGAGAAATTACACAACTATTTGCATGTCCCAAAACCTAGGATCCCGGTAATTTTTGGGATTCCAAAAGTCCACAAAGGACTGAACCCTTTAAAATTCAGACCTATAGTAGCAGGAGCCGGGAGTATTACAGAGCCTCTAGGGAAATATATTGATCAGACACTAAAAAAAATTGTTTCAACCATAAAATTTATTTGTAAAGACTCCTGGGAATTTCTTAATGATGTCCAACAAAATTTTTACAACCCAGGGATATTAATGGTAACTACTGACATCATAGAGCTATTTCCCAGTATTCCTCACTCAATAGGAATAGACTGGTTTAATGAAATTTTGACAACACAATCTGATCTAAGTAACAACATGGTTAGGCTAATAGTGGAATTTATGGAAGTAGTTCTTGAGAATAACTTCATCTATTTTAATGGAGAAGTATTCCGGCAAAAGAAAGGTGTAGCGATGGGTGCTCCATGTGCCTCAACGTACACGAACATAGTATTATACTATTGGGAAAATAAATACATCTTTTCATCTGGTTGGGCTGAGCATATTACTTACTACAAACGTTACCTGGATGACATCTGTATATTATGGGATGGTGACATGGACAGTTTTTTAAATTTCATCACATACATTAATTCCACTACAGATTTTTTGGCTTTTACACATAATGTGAGCAAAAATTCTTTACATTAATTGGATGTTTTTTTATTTAAAGATTATGTCAACAATTTTTTCCAATCCCAAATATATAGAAAGACGACTTTTTCCAACACATTCTTACATTTTGATAGTGGGCACCCTTCTTATCAGAAAAAGGGTATAATAAAAGGTCAACTCATCCGGGCATCCAGGATGTCAAGTACTCACGATTTATTTCTTAAAGAAGTTGACTTTTTAAAAAAACTCTTTCTTGAGAGAGGCTACCCAGTCCATCTTGTGGATAATTTAGCAAAAGAGGTTCTCGACAACAGGGAATCTAAGTATCCACCATTACTTGGGAAAGGCAAGATTTTAGAGCAGATTCAAGAGGCTGACCAACAATCGCCACACAACAACTTTGTGTATACATTCACTAGGGACTCCCAACAGGTGGAAAAGACTATTTTGACATATTGGCCAGTGTTGACATTACAGGAGGATATTAATAAAATTGTACCCGCCAAGCCTGGATTCACAAGAAAGAGAGATATTAATTTAAAGGGCCTATTTGAGAATAAGAATAACAGAAAAACACATTCACATTTTTCTAATAAGGTAGGTACCTTTAAATGTGGCGCATGCAACCAGTGTGTGCACATATACAATAGTAATAGTTTACACATTCCCTCTAGGAACTTTAAGATTAGTACAACAAAATATTTTAATTGTGCATCAAAAGGGGTGGTTTATCTCGGTGTTTGCATGGAGTGTCACAGTTTTTATGTTGGCAAGACCGAGCGGACACTAAGAAAAAGGATCTATGGGCATGTATACGAAATTAGTAAAAAGAAAGATACTAATGCTTTTTTCAAGCATTCAATGCAATGTATCAACATGCATTTAAAATTCCTTGTCCTAGACCAGGTGATCAAGTGAATATTTAAGGAAGGTTCATTTCTTTATATTTGTACTTCTGATGAAGTCTGCATGACTGCAAATGAAAAGCGCTTAAAGTTTAAGTTTTAAAGTTTTTATTAAGCTAGTGTGATGACTCTACAGTTGCTTGGACTTGTGTTTTCGTTTTAAACAGTTTCTTGTGCCGTGAATTTTTTTCTCTGTTTGTGATGGCGTCTGGTTCAGCATCGAGTCAGAGTTTGTACACACAGGATGAAACTACAGCAATTGTAGCACCTCCAGGTGAAGACAAAGTGACTGGGATTCCAGTTTTGGATGTTAATGCTTCTTTATTAAACAACAAAACATTTGCATTGTTGGTTAGTAAAATCGAGTCAATATGTATAAGGCTCGATCAACTTGATCAAAACCAGCGGCTGCTTAAGGATTTAATTCCTTTCAACACTAACACTGTGAACAGGTTGCCATTAGCAGATGGCAGTGGCAACATTGTTAATCACCAAGAAGGCATTTCTTCTGTATTTTTACTGGCCAATGAGATCGCTATGCAGTTAAGGCAGCTGTTAATGACGGAAGTTAGGTGGATGTATCAATGCCACCGCCAGCACAAGGGCCCATTATTGGGTCTACTGTGTCTTCTAGTTTGATTTCAACTCAGCCATCTAATCAGCTACTGCAAGGTCACACCCAGGATATTAGTAACCAATGAAGGACAACTCATTCTCACTTACCAGTTGACTGCCAAGCCAGTTCTGTTCATTCACAAGACCGCGCCAGTGATTTTCCGACTTTAGCAGCATGGATTTCGGATAATTGCTCTTTCTCCAGGTTAGAATAGTCTTCTACCGGTGAATTCCAGCCAGTGAGAAGTAATAATTCCGATTCTCCAGACATAGTTCACAATTTGAAAATGTTAGATACTCACCTTTTGAAGCTTAAGAAAACACAACTTGAACTATCATATTTTAAAGAATGCTTAGCTCAGAAAGTGATACCAAAAGGCTTGCACAGATATCAATACCCTACAGGGCTGGTTAAAGATTCACCCTTTCACGTTGATCTAATCCAACTGTTCGACAGGCAAGGATTTGAACTTATAGAGTTAATGATTAAACATTATTCTATATTGGTTGACACCATATCGAACACAGTTATGGATTTAGATAAAAAAGTGCACAGTGATTCAGAATTTGTAAGATACAAATTCGAATACAGTAGGGTATTTTCTAGCATTGACCAGCACATGAGCAAGCTTAAGGGGAATAAAATCAAAAAGTTGGACCATGACTGTAAAGCTTACAGCCAAGGGGTAGCTTACCCATCCCCTTCTTCCGCTCAGGTTTGGCACACGGGTCAGGCTTTGTTCAACCAGCAAGGGGTGGACTTGCATCGGCTCAGCAGTTTGAACATAGGCCAATCAGTCCAACTTAGTGGTGAGCAGGTGGCCCTTAATGCTAACAGTTCTAATAGTGGTACGGATGAGCTCAACAACATTAGTGAACTTGGTGTTGATGGTCCTGTGTTGCCTGAAATTCGGAGGAGCGAGAGACTTCAAAATGGTCCTCGAGTGTATTATAAAAACAATAATGGACAGCAGTACAATCAGAATGTTAACGAACATCAGGTTTTTCAGCAAGTCAATCAGAAAGGTGCCAAGCTGAAACAACAAAGAAAGTTTCAAGGGAACAGGGGCAAGTCAAAATTCAACAGGAACCAAATGTAATGACTAGGGAAGATTCCCTTAGTGAGGTAGTACCTGCCTCATTCGGGGTTTCTTCCCCTTCATCTGTGCCTGTTGATCCACGTTCACAAGTAATTGTTGAAAATGATGTTCATTGTTTGTTTAAACCACTTGGTAATTCTGTAGAGATACAACAACATCAACTAGGTCCTAAAGTTATTTGTAAAAATGAAGCAGATTTTAGAGTGTATAATTTCTCTGCAAGTCAGTTTTCGTTGGATACGGTGAATTTCTTAGCCAAAGGTTACACTTATGTACCCCAACATCAAATGGACATTGTCAAAGCCATTATCGAGATTAAGGCTTTCACTAGAAAGTTAAACTTTCAGTTATTTTTTGAGCACACTTTAAATACAGAAGATGTTAATGTGTTTCGTATACCTAGTACTTTTAATCCACCGTTACATCCAGTTCTGCAGATTTTTGAACAGTTGTGTGAACTAGACTTCACGTATATGGTGAGTCACAGTTCAAAATCTAAACATTGTTCAAACACAATTAGTGATGAATGTGATCATTTGAAATACATTCAATCACAAGATATATGGGTATGTAAACCAGATAAAGGGGGTGGACTAGTAGTTTTTGATAGAGCCGATTACACTGAGCGGATGGAAAGGTTATTGTGTAGTGCTGCTTACCAGTTGAGTTCTAGGTCAGAAGTCAACAAGGCTTATAATTTAATCAAGATATGTATCAACGATCTTTTCATTGAAGGCCGAATAGATCAAGCTTTACTCAATTACATGGTCACTTCATTTCCTAAATATCCGTCCTTGTTCGGTATTCCAAAAATCCACAAGGACTTGGTAGACCCACCCATGAGGCCACTCGTAGACAGTCGAGGTTCTCAAACCTATGCCTGTGCTAAGGTTATAGACTCAATGTTGCAAAAATATGTAGTTTTCGAAGACCAAATATGTAAGGACTCTTGGTAATTTCTGGCAAAAATCAACAACTTGGAATATAATGAAAAACTACAATTTCTTGACAATTGATGTCAAAGACCTTTATACATGTATTCCACATCAAGTTAACACAGAATGGGTGGCTTCAAAGATGAAGAAGCATGGCGCACCAAGTACGGACATTTCTTTAGTGATGGAATTATTAGACCTTACACTCACTAATAATTTCTTTTTGTTTAACAACCAGTTCTACTTGCAAAAAGTAGGTCTAGCAATGGGCTCCTCGTATGGAGCAAGGGTGGCCAATTTAGTTATGGCACACTGGGAATCCAACTTTGTGTTAAACAATATGAATATTTCCAAATTTTTGGCATACTACACCAGATACCTGGATGATATATTTGTTCTACTTAAAGGCAGTAGCAACCTTATGGTCTTAGATACATCAGCGGTAGTAAGTATTAGTGAGTCTCTCCCACATAATATTCAACCTTTACAAAGTAGCTTTATAACTACATTTAGTGCACAAAGCAATATTTGTGTTAAAATAGTGCAGAAAAATTGGGATTTATTTAGATGTAACCAGACACTATTTAATAACTAGGTAGTACACCAACTATAGTGTATAAACGTGGCAGAAATCTCAAAAACCTATTAGAAAAGCAGCATATTAGGCCTTCTAGAATAGTGGGGATGACTAAATGTGAGAACTGCAATTATTGTAAACATGTGGATGTAACCAATTAGTTCATGGTAAATGGACAGCAATATAAACTAAGATCAAGGTTCAACTGTAATTCTACATTTATAGTTTATTTGGCAAGATGCACATGCTGTCCTCCATGTTATGTGGGCAAAATGGAGCGTACGCTCCGGGACAGAATGTATGAGCATAGATGCTATCAACCATAATAAGTTAGATAATGCATTAGCAAAGCATATCCATTTAAATGCGAATCACCAATTCAAATTTATGGCCATAGATAATATTCTGCAGGATACTGGGGGGGGTCCTTTTTCTTTCAAACTTGAAGAATTGGAATTAATGTGGCAGATCAAACTTAATGCATACAATGTTCCAGGATTAAATGAGTCATGCTCTATCAGTAGTGTTCTTAAACTTAAAGGTTTACAAAGATAAATTTCGTTTTTGATTTTTAAATAATTTTTCACTACTGTTGAGTTGGTAACAATGTTGTCACATAATTCTAAAGTATTTATGGGTACTAAAAATCAGGACCAATATTCTGTCTATTTAATGTTTTATTTAATATCAACATCCATGTTTATAGAGCTTTAAATACAGTATGTGTACAAAGATAATTATCAAAGACGTGCTTCAGATATAGTTTATGCTGTTTTGGGCAACGTCTGTTTAAGAAATTAATTACTGTTTGTCCCGCGTTTTTTGATCAAGTGAATATTTAAGGAAGGTTAATTTCTTTATATTTGTACTTCTGATGAAGTTTGCATGACTGCAAACGAAAAGCGCTTAAAGTTTAAGTTTTAAAGTTTTTATTAAACTAGTGTGATGACTCTATGGTTGCTTGGACTTGTGTTCTCGTTTTAAACAGTTTCTTGTGCCGTGAATTTTTTTTCAGGTTAGCTATGTCCACAAGCTCAGTATATGTGGTATCATTAACTACCAGTTCAGCACAAATCTGGATCTTTCCTTTTAGCTTATGGCTGTAACTAAAGAATACCTTATGGTTGTCCTTAGTTGAGGAAGCTGATTTGGATTTGTAGTTTGCTTTGCAGGACTTCACAAGAAGTCTTATTTGCTTATTTAAGCTGAGGACAGTGTGTTTCCAGTTTAGGGCTCGCTCTTTCTTACTCTTAGACAGCAATTTTCTTTCTCTTATTGTAAAGCCTGTTAATGGCTGTTGTCCACCAGGCAGGTTTGCTCTTCCTTGAGGAGCTTGTTTTGGTCCTATCAGGTATGGCCGAATCAATGTAGTTTTTGTACAAAGCATTGAAGTAAAACTCGGCATAGTTGTCAGATCCATCTGTGGGGGGAGGTGCAGTGAAGTTATTTATACCATCCCGTAAGAGGTTATAATCTGCTTTGGAGAAGTTTTTTAGTTTAGTTGCTGCTGGGGGGGGGGGTCAGTTATGACAGTAGCTTTGAACAAAACTTATTTGTGGACAGATCTCAGCAGGGAGGATGTCATACTGTGGGTGCTACAGTAGTCCCCCAAATTGGTAAGCACCAGCCCAGGATGTTGGCACCACTTGTGGGGGGTGTCAACCAGCTGGTCCAGGGCATTAGAGTTAAAGAAGTCAAGGAACATTTGGGCAAGTGAGTTTGAGCATGAGTAATTTACCCAGTCAATGGAATGGTAGTTAAAGTCACCCAAAAAATGTCCTACTAACAGTTAATTGTACCTGAAGTACCTCCAGGGAATCATACTGTTTAACCAATCTGGACGTTTATTTATCTTTAATGAATATTGATACACTATCTCCTTTAGTTTTCATGCCTTCAGTTTGTGGTCTGAATGTGTGGAAGGAGGAGTAACCAGCTATGTCAAGTCTCATCTACAACCCGCCCAGCCTTGAAACAGGTCTTCGCGACTGTACAAATGTCTGCTTCTTCCAAAGTGAGGACTGCTTCCAGTGAGTGCAGTTTTATATTAAGACTCCTAGCATTTAGCAGCATAACCTTGAGGTTGTTTTTAGATGGCATTTTTACGTCAGGAAGTTTGTCCTTGAGACACTGCCTAAAAAAGACATTATGGGGGTGGCAAGAGCCTTAGCCAGTAGTCAAAATCCAGGGGTGACAGATGAAGACCACCTCTGGGAAAACACTGAGGTCTGTTGCTCATGTCATCCCACACTAACAGATACTGGATCCCCTTAGAATGACACCAGAAACTAAGCCAATTATTGAATTTAATCATGTTCTGTTTGTATTGAGGCATCATCCAAGGTGAAGGTAAAATGCTGCTTAAGGCTAGGGACATACCTGCCTGAGACACATAGTCCAAGAGCTCAGTCATGTCTCTTTTCATATAGTCCAGTGAAGTCGTGCACACCAACATGGACTATGATAGATTCATAACAGTACTTGTTGTTGAGAGACTTGAATGCATGAGTGATATGGTGGATCCTAGCACCTGACAGACAGCTGACCATGACCTTTTCCTTGTCCAGTCTGGTAAAAAGGACATCTGTGTGTCTCATCATGGAATCACCTATAACTAATATGTTTGGTTTTGTGTTTTGCCTTAACAGCTAGACAAGTGAGACAATAGTGCATGAGCTATTACGTGTATTGTGTTCTGCAGAGGAAGTATTGTGTGTAGTGTGCTTGTTTTGGGGAGGTCTCTGGTGCTTAGGTATTTATTTATTTAACATTTGTTTACAGAAAAAGTCCAACTTGGAACAAAGCCAACTGTCAGAGGAGGCCCGGGAAGAAACGCTCCAGATGCATTTATAAATTGGGAGGAAATGGGAGTACCTGGAGGAAACCCACATGAATTCAGGGAGGACATGCAGACTCTGCATAGAAGACACCCCAGCCGAGAATCGAACCAGAGAACCTCCTGCTGTGAGGCGACAATGCAACCGCTTCACCACTGTGCCATCCAGGCATGCTTCTGGTGAGGACCTCCACATATGTAGGTATGTGTGATGTGGGTTTGGGTGGAGTAGGAGGTGAGGTGTGCATGCTGACAACCTGCTCATTGTCATATGTACTGACTGGTGTGTGAGAGATCATGGAGTCAAGGTGGTTCTTAATATAGTTGCATCTCTCACATGTTGAGTTGTGAGGACTAGGAATAGAGGGTTGCCGGTGAACAAGAGGAAGTTGCTATATTGCCTCAGGATGACCATGTCAACCAAGCTGGCTGGAGAAACTGTGGGAAATTGTCCATCCATAGTGTTACATAAATTTATATATGGTCAGGGAAAGAGGTTGCACTTAGGAATTGCTAGCGGGTGAGAGGTGTGTTGGTACCTCTGAGGCTAGGCTTAATGTGCCACCTGAGAGTAGACCAGGGCTGCTATAAACCTCTGGAAGACCACAACCAAAGTGCTAAGGGAAATTTTAAAAACAAAATATTTGCATCTATAATCACCACTATGGTGCATGATGGTGGGCTACATGCAAACAAGCGCAAATGTGGGGCTTAAATAAAAGAAGAAGAAATAACCCTTTTAACTCAAACTAGCCAATAAGAGCACTATTTCTGAGCTCTAGTCCAATCACCCTTGATTAGATAGGGCCCAGACAGCACTCTCCTCCCACAAGGGTTCAGAAGGGCCTTCTCCAACAAAGATGGCTTGAATTTGATGCTTAGAAGTTACAAAACAGACCCAGAAACAGCACACCTGGAACTGGGTTATGCTACAGCTGAACTAGTACAGTACACAGTAAAATGTGGGAAAGAACAGTTCAGGCAATTCAAACAGATAGTACAATGGAAATACAAAGTAAAAGTGCAATATAAGAGCAAAAACAGGCACTTATAGTTAGTTCAAAGCAACGGATGCTTCAGATCTTTCAGTATCTCAGTGAAGAGCTGGGTTTAGTGCTCAAGTAATACCAAACAGTCCAGATTCAGCAAGTCTGAATCTAGCCTATGCTATTAAATGTAAAATTGCTAGAAATTCAAAGTACATAAAATCATAGTCACAGCATCAAAAACAGTTCAAAGTGGCATTTCAGTAGAACACTCCCACAAGAGTGTAGACCACTAACCTTTCTAATGTGAAATAACTGGTCTAGAACCCAAGAGCTTAAAACAGAACTGAGTCATTTAGAATAACAGGCACAATACACTTTCACCAGCAATTCCTAGCTTAGAAGGGTGTAAGCCACACTCTCCTGCCACAACAGTCTAGACCACAAATCTTCCTAATGTAAAATAACTGGTTTTGGAGCCCAAGTGCTTAAGCCAGAACTAAGACCTTTCAGAATAACAGACACAATAAGCCTTCAACCAGCAATTTCCAGATTAGAAGAGTGTAGACTATCCTCTCCTGCTACAAGAGTTTAGACCACAAATCTTCCTAATGTAAAATAACTGGTTTGGAAACCAAATGCTTAAGCCAGAACAAAGACACTTAGAATAACAAGCACAATAATCCTTAACTAGGAATTCCCAGCTTAGATGGATACAGGCTACACTCTCCTGCGACCAGAGTCTATACCACAAACCTTCCTAATGTAAAATAACTAGTTTGGAATCCAAGTGCTTAAACCAGAACTAAGACCCTTTCTGAATAACAGACACAATACGTCTTCAACCAGCAATTCCCAGCATAGAAGGGTGTAGGCTATCCTCTGCTGCAACAACAGTTTAGACCACAAGTCTTTCCAATGTAAAATAACTGGTTTGGAACCCAAATGCTCAAACTGGAACAAACATACTTAGAACAACAGACAATAAGCCTTCACCCAGCAACTACCAGCTCAAAAGGGCAGAGGCTACCTTCTCCTCCCACAAGTGTGTAGACCACAAACATTCTTAATGTAAAATAACTGGCCTGAAGCCCAAGTCCTTAAACCAAAACTAATGTCATCAGCTGGGGGGGGTAACCCAGGATGTCACTGGGCCAGAACACTGACTTCTCCTGGGAAGGGGAATCTGAGGACAATCCATCCCTCTGACTAAAGATCTTTAGAATGTCTCCAAAGGAGATATCTTCTGGTGGAGACCTTTGGGACCACTCCCCTTCACTGAAGTCAATGTCTTCAGTGAGAGATTCCTAAGGGAAATCTATGTGCCTCCTTTTGTACAACCTCTTCTGGGGGACCTCATCAGTGGGATGATCTGTAGAGGTGTTAGAAGAGAGATGAATTTCCTGAAGAGGAACTGCCTGGATGCTCAAGCACGCCTGCTGTCCATGCAGGATATGCTAGTAAGGCTCAGAACTTAGACACAATGTTGATAGTGAGGTAGGATCCAAAGAAATAAGAGTAGATTGGACTTTTAGATGAGAGAAAGTCCTCTCCACCACCTCAAAGGCAGAAGGGCCAAGAGAAGCCAAGGCTAGTCATACTGGAGCTGAAGCCCCAGGTGCTGCCAAGCCTCAACTCTGCCCATTTTCCTGCCATACCGCTCAACCTCTTAGTGCTAAAAATCTGGACAAAGCCTGACAAAATTGGGGGACAATGGCTCAAAAATAGGGACAGATTTTCAATATTGCATTTATTTATTTATTTAACATTTGTTTACCAGGATAGTCTGACTGGGTTAAAGAACGAATTTTCAGTGGAGGCTGTGATAAACTGAGGGACTGCAAGCCCAGCTAGATAGAATTTTGTAAATAATTATATGTCATTGTAAATATTAATATGATCCACAGGCTTGTTTGACAAATTTAAGAAAAATGTGTTATATGCTGAACTTCAAAAATGTAACCACAGTGCACCCTGCTGGAAGAAAGCTGATAAGTAAAGAATTTTACAACTGTGTGTGATCTCAAGCTCGGAGATAGGATGTCTGCAGCTGGAAATTCTTTTTATTGTCCTAAGAGAGAGATAATTATTAGGTTTCACGTGTAAAGTGTCTTTTATTGCTGTGGCTTCTTGGAATGTACAGATCAAAAAGAAATGTTAAAATTTTGAGGTCTGTTAGCCTGGGAACTAAATCAGAGAAGTGACAAGAATGATGTAATCTGAAATGACTCAGCAGTAATGTGTATTATCAATTTAAGGGCTATCTCAGAAAGAAAGTATTGCATTTGGTATTTTGTTCTGAAACTGATAACTCCCAGCACTTTACCTTGTAAGTAGAGTTATTTAGAACATAGTTTCTCTTAGAGACAGAGAGGAATATAGCCAGATTAGTCTAGCATTTTTCTATATTTATGTCAGACTGTCCTATAATGTTGTTTTAAAGTATTTCCTGTGATTTCTGAACTCTTTAATGTCATTGTGTTGAACTGATGAGTATTGTCTTGTGTTTTTATCATTTATTATTACATAATTTCAACCTTTTAACAGTGGCTGTTTTGTGTAGAGATAATTTAAGCTTCTAGAGTACTTGCATGCACTTGGTGGTATCGTATAGGCCACTCCTCAATAGCCTTCAAGTCTCAGTCACACTTACCAATTGGATAACAGTAACATTGCACAGTAGAACTGGACACCCTTTGGTAAGGGTCTTTATAGTAGCTGATAAGGGTGGTTGGTAGCAGGTGGTACTACTGTGTAATCTGGACAGAAGGTGGCATAGATGGAGAACCTGTGACAGCCTTCCGCAGGAGTGTCTGTGTGTTTGTATATAACTCAAATCTCAAAGTGTGTGTGTCAGCAACTTGGGCTGGGCCACAAAGCACTGGTTGAACAGAGAGAGTGCTGGAGGTTTTGGCTTGACCACTTGGCTGAGATCTGAACCCTAAAGCTTTGCCAGTGGGGAGTCTTACTGGGGATCTGGAGAGAAAGGGAGAAACCAGCCCCAGACTAACTGTGATATCTGTGTGCTCTTAAGGGAATTTGTACTTTACTGTGTGTGTGTACTTGTTATCCTCCCAATGTGAATGCCCCTCACTGGTGCTAGTGGTGAGGATTGAGGCTCCTTGATTACTGGGCCAGTGCACGGGCATCACAGAGGCCCGGGGAGAAAAGCTCCATATATAGAAATATATAACAGCACAATGATATTACCTTTGTTACACACATAAAATACAATATACATCATTAGTAACAGGCACAAAAGAGATTAGAATTTAACAAAAACCTGCAGGATTGTTACAGTATTTAGAAATTATATTCTGATCATTTGATAACACATATTACAGAGAGTTTTATACTTTAGAAGATTTTTAGCTGCACTAGCCAGGAGGAGTACATGTACAAAGCCAAGAAATCAGTAAGGAAGATTTTGAGCAGGTGTTTGAACAAGACTTATAAACCAAGAAAGTTACTAGAATATCAGGGTTTGTGTTACCATGCATTTTCTGAAGGATTTGAAGTTTGACACTCAAATGTATGTCATTATTTAGTCACTTAAGTCCTGAGACCACACCAGTAATTTGCCAGAAAATCACAAATTTTATGAGGAACAGACCAAAAACAAGATGGAAAAATCTGGATATTCTGTGAAAATCTAGAAAGTGGAGAGGTATGGCTTATGCCACAAGAAAGGACTTGGACCCGAGCTGTCCAGTGTTGAAGCTCTGAGGGGAAGGGATTGCTCTGATAACCTCAGAGTCAAACCCACCACTCCAGATCTGGCAATGAAGCTTTGTCTCAAAGACTCATCCTGCTCTATGGGAATTGGCACTGAATGAGTCAAGGATGTAGTCAGAGATGAAGACCTAGCTGTTTTCTGATATAATACATCAGCTCTTGGAATTTGCAGATCCAAGGGCTCCAAAACTGTCAGATGGACCAGAGAAGGAGAAATAAGGGAATGAGAAGTAGGTTGGAGGCTGACAGATCTGATGGGAGACAGAAATGATACACCCCATCTGAATCTGAGCCCTGAAAACTTACTCACCCTCCTATCTACATCTGTTTCAGACAGGCTCCAGGAGGACCTGACAGAGGATGAGGTGGACAGGGGCCATGGCATCCTCCTTGGTGTTTCTTGTAGAAAACGTGAAGGAAGCCATGATGAAATGTGCTCGAGATAAATGAGGGGATTGAGTTCTCAGAGATTTAATTGTCCCCATAGTTAGATCCAAAGGGGCCAGATCCAATCATTTAGCAGTTTTGGCTGGCAGCTACGAGGCCAGACCTGGTTTTGGATAACAGTTGGGAGACTGTTTTCTGTGTTCCTTAGCATCCGAGGAAGACTTTTGCTTCTTGATGGGGTTTTCAGCCCCTGAAACACATGCATCAGAAGATGTAGCAGAAGAGGGAAGTAACCTTTTCATAACTAACCTGTTGCGCCGATCACTTAAGGCCCTAGTGTTAAAACCAGCACAAATGCAGTATGCAGTTTCAAATTGGGCAGCTCCCAAACAGTACACACACTCTCTGTGGGCATCAGAATTAGGTATCTTTGGCCAACAAGAAGTACACCTTTTAAAATTAAAAGTTATGTACTCGCCATAACTTCCTATCTGTGTTGTCCATTTTCATTCTTCCTCAACTGATGGGTTTGGATCCAAGACTCAAATCCAACTCAGCTGCTTCTACCAGATCATCAGATCCTAGAATTCTCAAGGTCCTCCCTTCACCCATAATGCCCCACCAACCTAACATATCACAGCTCGAGTTTGCTGCCCCTAAAAATAAAAGGACCACCTATAATAGAAATACCAGATGCAGAACAGAAAGGGAAGCTAGAGCTCAAACAGGGAGCAGAGGTTCCTATACAACTCTTACATCTCTGGAGAAGACAAAGAGGAGGGGGCAGGTGGGCAGGGAGTTGAGGAAGAATGAAAACAGACAACAGAGATGAAACATTATGGTGAGTACATAACTTTTAAATCTGACATTGTCATCTTCATTCATTACGCAGCTGATGGGACAGGGTCACCAGCTAAAGTAACCTTGGGAGACCCCTAAAGAAGGATATTCTGTAGCACAGCTGAGCCAAATGCAGCTCTGTTCCTAGAAATCAAATCCAACTTGTAATGAGCAATGAAACTGTGGAGATTAGCCCACGTTGCAGCTGCAGAAATATCATCTAAAGATTCTCTGGACCAAAAGGCTGAAGAAACCACCATAGATCTTGTGGAATTGGCCGTAGGAAGTTTTGGTAAAGATAAACCCAATTTACTGTAGACTATATAATCAGTCAACCATTTGGCCAGTGTAACTTTAGATGCTGGACTGCCTAATTTGCTAAGAGAAAAGGAAACAAATAACTGGTCATATTTTATAAAGTCCTTGGTTCTATGAAGGTAGAAAAGATGTTGTCTATGCACATCCAACAGATGCAACACATACTCTCCTTTGTTTGAAAAGCTTGGAAAGAAAAATGAGAGATTAATGATCTGGTTAATATTCGACTCAGAAGTTAGGTAAAAAAGATGGATTAGTTCACAATGACACCCTGTCTTTGTGAAAAATTAGATAAGGAGGCTTTGAAGACAGAGCCTGGAGTTCAGGTACTCTTCTAGCTGACGTAATAGTAATCCAAAAAATGGTTTTCCAAGTTAAAAATTTTAGATCAGCTTTGGCTGAAGGTTCAAAGGGAGATTAAGTTAAGGCCTGAAGCATTACATTTAAATCCCAAGGAGGTGTAGAATCTTTTAATGGAGGTCTGAGCAAAAATGTTCCCTTGAGAAAGTCCTTGCATAATTTAGAAGAAGCTAATTTAGAGTTATTTTTGCCTATGTGGAAATTAGAAATGTCAGTCAGCTGAACTCTAATTCTTGAAAAACTAGCTCCTTCATTAAACATTGAAGCTAGAAATCCAAGGATTGCTGATACAGATGCTGAAAAGGGGGTCCAGATATTTGATAAGGTCCCAGGAGACAAATCTTTCCTGTTTACACTTTTAGGACTTTCTAGTAGAAGGAGAGCTTGGGCTGTCTAGCAACAGTGGAACTGGAGAAAACCATGCAGTTAGTCTGAGGCCTGTTATGTCTAGATGAGTCATGCCTGCTGGTTGAGACAACAGGTCTGGAATTGGATCCAGAATCCAGGGTGGATGTGAGGCCAGAGGAATGGAAACAAAATCTGCCGAGGCTAAAAGGCTGCAATGAGGATAACTGTGCTCTTCAACTGAACTGCTTTCTGCAGAAATTTGGGAATTTATAGTAATGGTGGAAAAGCATACAGGAAACTAAAGGCCCAGGCATCTATCGGTGAATCCCTTTAAGAGGGGATCAGGGAAAAGAACCTGATGCACTTGCTGCTGAGGGCAGAGGCAAATATATTGCAGCATGGTTGGCCCCATTAATAGAAAATTCTCTCCATCACATTGACATTGAGAGATCACTTGTGAAGCATCAGAATGGCCTGCTTAGTTTGTCTACAATCACGCTGGATTCCCCTGGAATGTGCATTGCTATTTAAGCGGTTGGAAGTGATTATCCATTGCCATAGTCTCATAGCTTTTCCACAAAGAGGGTAAGAGCTCGTTCAACCTTGTTTGCTGATGTACCAAACCACCAACATATTGTCCCCTTCTGTATTTCAGTTGTCCCGGATGGCAGAATGTCTTGAAAGGCCTGCAATACTAGGAGGGCAGCTCTCATCTCCAGGACACTGATATATAACGTTTCTGAGGTACAGGCCAAAACCAGTGGGCTATGGCTGACCAGGTTTGCAGATGACTGCAAGTTGGGAGCTGTCATCGATTCTCCTAGTGACATGGACATCCTCCAAGAGGGTGTCACCTAAACAAATGACTGGCCAGAAACATGGCCTGAAGCTGAATACAAAAAATGCATCATCCCCTTTGGGGAGAGAGATGTTCCCACAGATTATCACATTAATAACAATGTTCTAAGCACATAGTCAGTCATGAGGGATTTAGTCACCCAGATTGATAGCAGCCTAACTTTTGACCACCATGTTGCTTCCATTGTACGGAAAGCTTTCTACATGGCCCACCTCGTAAGTAAGGGTATCTCATCCAGGGACAAGGTGGTCATAACATCCCTGTATTCTTCCCTTGTAAGGCCCATTATTGAATACAATGCCCCATTCGGCATTAACATCGCAAAGCACATGCAGTAGCTGGAGAGACCACATAAGTTCCTCACCAGGAGAATCCAGGACGTCAAAAATCTACCATACATAGATAGGCTAAAAGCCCTATGCCTTTAGCCTCTTTCATACAGACTCCTCAGAGGTAATCTCTGTTTGGCATACAAGGTGATCTCGGAGCCAGCCTTGATGGGACTGCTGCATATCCACAAGCCAAGTTCCACTCGAGTAACCCGCACACATGGCCTCAACCTGGTCTGTGACATCAACAGGATTTACTGGCAGGACAGATTTGTGTCCCAGAGACTCCTCCCTCTCCACATCAAGCAGAGTACCTCTTTACCTCTTTTTAAGCACAATCTGGATAACTGGATAGGAAACAGAAAATACATCCCTGGGATTCCACCCATGCCCCTGTTGGACAGGGGCATTGGGTGATGATTTCTCTATGCATGGGCTAAACCCTTGGCTAGGCTTACAAGGGCCTCAGGGCCAATAGCCTAGTAACTTCCTATGATCCTATGATATGCGTCTTGGCCTCGTCAGGGGACTACATACCTTGGACTGTCCTTCCCAATTAGTGCTCTCCCACCTGAGCTGAAGGCATCTGTGGTTACAGAGGCCTTTGGATAGGGAAGAACAAAGGGACGGCCTTTGTGGACTTGGTTTGAATTAACCCACTATAGAAGATATCTTTTGCATGCTAGAGTGATCTTGACTGACATGGATAATGGATGTTGGAGAATGGACCATTGAGTTGACAGAGTCCATTGAATGATTCTCATGTGAAACCTGGCCAACGGAACAAGGGTGATAGCTGCTACCATGGAACACAATGTCTGTAATATCAGTTGGTCTGGAAGAGATATATTCTGGATCACTTTCTTGACTTCAGACTGCAGTGTGTTTATTCGAGTGGAGGGAAGACAAGCTATCTGAATGACTGTGTCTAACGCAAGCACCTATGAACTCCAGACTCTGTGGTGGGGTGAGTTGAGACTTGTTGTAATTAACTGTTCTTCCCAGATGAGAACAGAAATGGAGTAAGTAGTCCCATGCCTGTAGCAGTCAATGCCTGGTTGGGCAGTAAGAAGTCAGTCATATAGATAATGAAAACCCAGAATCCCAGCATTCTCAAGTGCATTTGGTGAACACCCTGAAGGCTGTGGTGAGACCAAAGGGCAGTGTTGTGAACTGGTAATGACTGTGTCCGGGACAGAATAGTATGTATCTCCTGGAGCACCTATTCATTTTGATGTGATAGTATGCATCCTAAAGATCTATTGAGCACATTCAATCATCCTTTTGCAGCAGAGGCAAAATGGACTGAACCGTGACCATCCAAAATTTTGTATAGTGAAAAACCTGATTTAACTTGCTGATATCCAGAATTGGTCTTGAGTTCCCTGCCTTTTTTTGGCACTAAGAAGAATCTTGAGTAAGTTCTGGACCCTTTCATGTCAGGTGGGACCTCTTGGATGACTCTCTTTTTCTAGCAGCTTTTTTATTTCTAGAGATGCTGCTTTCTTCGGACTGGGTGGAACATCGAGGACTTTCTTCATAACTGTGGGAGGGGCTTGGGAAAATGGTATTGTATAACCTTTGGATATAATCCTGTGCACCCACAAATCTTTTGTGATAGATAGACAAGCTCTCTGGTGCAGGGATAAACAACACCTGACTGCTTCCAGACAGGGACAGTCAGGCTTCTGTTCAGGAGCACTGACAGTGCCGATCTGAGAAAGACTCCAGAGCTCTGGTCCTGCGGACCACTTCTGCCATGAGGGTGGAGTCTTCCAACTGAGTTCCCCCATCTGCCCCTTGGGACTATCTCTGTGTGAATCCTGGAAAGGACCATGAGACTTCTTAAAACACAACTTTCTGCCACCTCACTGGTTCCTACAGAAGAGCCTTTGAGGTTTAGAGAAACATACACTCACAGCAGACAGTGTATTTCCCCTCTTGCTCGCACCTGGACAGTGTATCCTTAACCTTGGGGCCAAACAGAGAAGATCCGTCAAAGGGTGCATTGATGAACAAAGATTTAAATGATTCCACAAAATCACATAAGTGCATTTAGGCATGTCTCCTGAAGGTTACACCTGAACCCACTGCCCAAGAGGTATCTTCTACTGCATGGGAGATCAACCTCATGGATGCATTTGAGATAGATTGGAAGGTGATCAGCTGCAACGAGATTCTGTTCCCATCCTTGGAGGACATGGACCCCAAAAGAGACGTGGCAAACTCCTTGATCAAATTTATTTGCACTCTCATAAAGTGTATAAGGGCAAATGTCTCTAAAGAATAAACACACTTTCCAAATCTGTCCAACACCCAAGACACTCTATTAGGAAGGACAGGCAAAATAACTCTGTTCTGCTAATTCCTTTCTTGTAGCTGCAGCCACAACCATGTCATCAACAGGTACTCTTTTGCTCCAGTGTGCATGGTCTTTGGTGGGGGGGGGCAAGAATTTAATCCAGTATTTTAGGTATTGGTTCAAGAATATCGGGCTCCTTCCATGCCTGCCGAGAGACTAAGTCAATGAGCTTATCACGGGGCGGAGGGGGGGGGGTTACCCAAGAAGTAGATGAGCCAGACCCAAAAGCCTCCAGGAACAATGATTTTTCATGGGAGGGGGTAGTGGAAGATCAATCATATTATTGTTTCAAGAGCTCCAGGATGACTCCAAAGGAGACATCATCAGGTGGTAATCTGGGGGACCCCTCCCCTAATCAAAATCAGTGTCCCCTGTGAGAGATTCCTGGGGGGAATCTAAATGCCTCCTCTTGCACATCCTCTTTCAAGGGACTTCCTCACTGCAGTGTTCTGGGGAAGTGTCATAAGAGATAACAATTCCCTGATGGACTGCATGGAGGCTTGCTGGGGTTGGCTGTTCCAGTAGAAGAGATGATCAGGGCTCAGAACACAGAACAGTATGAGGCAGAGATGTTTGATCTAAAAGGGGTGGGATGTCTATTCTCTAGTCATAGAGAAAACCCAATCCATCAACCTCAAAGCAGAATGCCTAGGAGAAACAGAAGTCGATGGCCCCAAAGCTGGAATCTCTCAGATCGTCAGCTCCTACAACCAAATCCATGCTCTACTCGAGGAAGGAGTCAGACTCAAGCTATCCAGTGTCAGGGCTCTGTATGCTTCAGAATTTACTCCAAGCTCCTGGATCTGGCACTGATGCTTCAGCTCAGAGAGTCCTCTGACTCTGAAAAATACTCAGTGCTGGACAGCTAAGGGGAACTAATGGAATGAAAGAGCAGACATTCTTTGGATCTGAAGTAGAAACCCCTAAGGATCTTGGATCCAATGGCTGTAAAACAGAAGGCTGGATCATAGAAGGAGATACCATGAATGTAGGCTCTAAGGCCCAGAAGGGATCAGAACTGGGACAGCCCCCCATCGGTATTTGTGCCTTAAGGAACTTCCTCATCATCCTGTCCACTTCTGCATCTGAAAGGCTTCTGCAGGACTGAAGAGAGAACATAGTGGAAGGAGGCTTAGAATGCCTTTGAGGCGACTCTTCTAGGAATGGAGAGGGGAGTGTGGTTAAAATTGGATCCGATGGAAGGGATATGGTATAGAACCAAAGAGACCTTGATTTTTGAGTTGTCAGCTCCAAGACTGATGGATCCAACTTTCTCTGAATCTCAGCAGGGGACTCAACTGAAGGAGTTGAAGCCAAAGTTGAGGATTAATCTGGAGACATTTTTTGGGATTCCTCCTTAGTCAGAATGCCAACTTTTGATTTATCTTACTTTTCAGAGGGAGTTTGAGCCCCATCCACCAAAGAAGAAGCTGTACAAGGTAAAAGACCCTGCAGAACCCCAACCCCCAAAGATATCATAACCCTTCCACGCTACCTAGCTCCCTTAGTGACCACCTCCCTACCTCAGTAGTAAGACACTCTCCCAATCTTAACAAGAGCCACCAATACAAAGAGACTCATAACCTTAAAAACTACAGCCCTGTGAATTACTGTCCACTGTAAACAGGTCATTCCTACACACATTACCACTTAATAAGGCTGTTTAAAACTTCAACAATATATTCATAGAAACCCTTACCATCCTGGCTCCCAGTAGAAAAATTAGGTTAAAATGTAATTATGCACCATGGCTAAACCAGGCAACTGAATCACTTATGAATGAGAGAGACAGTTCTTGGAGAGAATGGAAATAAATAACAACTCAACTTTCCACCTGAACTTATATAAACAGCTTTGCAACCAAACAAAAAAGCAGCTCCTACTAGACAACAGTTTTTATCAAAAATCTCTGAGCAACCCACATTCCAACCTGAAAACATTCTGGCACTCAGTAAACAAATTACTATCTCCAGGGAACCCATCTTCACCAAATCCTTTCCCTAACAAACCTTTTAATGAAAGTGCAAACTTACTAAACAGCTTTTTCATCAAAACATTTGAAAAGCTAACTAAACCAGAAACTCTTGATATTAAGACTCCACCTCCCACCTCATCTCTTCCCTTGTTCTCCCTAGCGCCTGTAGCTACTTCCTTCATCAGATCAAAGCCTGTTCCCCATCAGCCAACAAACTCCCTCCATTATTTC
This sequence comes from Protopterus annectens, assembly GCF_019279795.1. Taxonomy (NCBI): domain Eukaryota; kingdom Metazoa; phylum Chordata; order Ceratodontiformes; family Protopteridae; genus Protopterus; species Protopterus annectens. The sequence continues at coordinate 1,767,326,287 of NC_056732.1, forward strand.
TCAAACATGCAGCTGATTCCATAGCATACCCTGTATCTATACTTATCAATAGATCATTCCAAGAAAATACAGTACCAAATATCTGGAAAAACTTCTTCATAATACCCCTCCACAAAGGAGGAAATTCTACAGAACTCTCAAATTACAGGCCTATTGCTATATTATCCCACTTATCCAAGATACTAGAAAATGGATACATAGACAAATACTAAGCCACCTCTTACAGGCAAACCTAATTACATCCACACAGCACAGTTTGTGACCCTTGCACTGCCCTCCTATATTTCATAGGTGTGTACTAAGCTAATGACCCTGGAGCCTTACAAGCCTAGCACATAGAAGTGCCGTGGCTTTGTGCCGCCCGACGTTAGTTCCCAGTGCCTCTATCAAGTACAGCCACTGCAGTGATCCCCAGGGTGAACTTTCTATTTCCCATCCACTCATCAAGAGTTCTCTTGAAGAGGACCAGTGAGATGCTTTGCTTGACATGTATGGGAAGTCTATGCCAGAGCATGGGCAGTGTCTGGGTTATGAACCTGCCCCTCCAGCATGTTCTGTTGATTGTGGTAATGAGGTTGAGGTCTCTGGAGCGTGCGGTGTGAGGGATTTGGATTTCTTTAGATGTAGCATTTCTAACAGAGTTGGGTCAGATATGGCTTTATAAATGTAAGATTGTGGTAATGAGGTTGAGGTCTCTGGAGCGTGCGGTGCGAGGGATTTGGATTTCTTTAGATGTAGCAGTTCTAACAGAGTTGGGTCAGATATGGCTTTATAAATCAAGCAGAGATTGCCTCTTAATAGACAATATGAGACAGAGAATAGCTGGAATTTTTTGAGTCTGTCCATGTAGGACACGTGTTTAAGGCGTAGGATCCCCTTCGTGAAGTACTTTTGTGGCCTTTCCAGCTGTTGTGTGTGTCTAGTGAAATACATGCCAAATAGGCCATTATACTCGATGACTGGCCTAATGAGGGAAGAGTAGAAAGAGATGATGACCTCCTTCTTCCTGGATGCAAAATCCTTGGTAATGAGATATGCCACAGAGAAGGACTTTCTGACCACAGTGTGGCAATGTGGTAGTCGAAGGAGAGGTTATCAATCTGTGTCCTCAGATCTCTTATAACGCCTTCAGTGTTCACTGGGCTCCCACTGATGTGGTAATTAGTGGGAAATGAGTTTTTCCCAAATGGGATGACAACGTATTTTTTGGCATTAAGCTTAAGGCCATGGTTTCGACACCAATCACTGGTTTCAGTGAGGCCTTTCTGTAGGATGTCTACATCACTTGGGGAGTTAATGGCTCTCAGCTTGCAGTCGTCTGTGAACTTGGTCAGCCAGAGTCCCTCCATGTTGGCTTGTACTTCTGAGAGGTAGATGTCAAACAGGAGAGGACCCAGGACCAATCTCTGTGGGACTCCACTCATGACTGGTCAGCAGTCTGACTTGGAGTCCACTACTTTCACACTGTGGTTCTAGCTGTGAGCCAATTTGCAACCCACCTAGTGATATAGGGGTTGATGCCTAGTTTGGTGAGTTTATCAATAATTCCTGAGTGGGGAATGGTATCAACGGCCTTGGCCAGATCGAGGTAGGCTGTATAAACAGCCTTGCCCTCATCCACAGCTCTGGTGACTGACTCAAAGAAGTCACCCAGGTTGAGCAGGCATGATCTACCTTTCACAAAACCAAATTGCGTGGGATCTAGATTTTGGACATTCCCTATATCCTTGTTAATTTGGTCCATGATGACGCTCCATGGCCTTACATATCAGACTTGTTAGGCTAATAGGGTGATAATTCCCAGGGTCTGTAGTCGCTCCCCCTTTATGGAGAGGGATGACTGTAGCAGTGCGCCATTTGGTAGGGACAAAGCCTGAGGTGAGGCTGTGATTGAACAGGGCACACAGATGTGGTGCCAGTTCACTTTGTAGTTCATGTAGAACACATCCAGGGATATTGTCGAGTCCCATGAAAGCTGTATTCTTGGCCTTGGACAATGCAGCTTTAACCTGTGCTGCACCTAATGCTGGGTGCCTGGCATTCCTCCGGTATTGTGATTGGTCCTTTAGGGGAGAAGAGAGGGGATAAAGCTAGCACTGAATCTGTCGGCCAGTATGTTGGCAATATATGTTGGCTCAGTATAGGAGGTATCATTGTGCAGTAACTCAGAGCAAACATTGCCCAAGCCAGAGATAATAATAAATTTGGATCAGTTCTATTCCTTGACCTATCCAAAGCATTTAATATCGTTTCCCATCCCACCCTCCTAAACAAACTTTCCAACCTACAACTCTCTACCTTCACTACCTCCTGGTTTAACAGCTACCTCTCAAATAGATATCAGGGTGTCAGATGGCAAACATCCTTCTCCCCTTTCTATCTCAAGACTGGGGTTCCCCAGGGTTCTATCCTGGGCCTCCTACTTTTTATTATATTTACAAATAACCTCCATGTCTCCTGCCCCACTCTACCTTAATACAGTATGCAGATGATTCCACAATTATTATCATCTCCGACAATATACACATCTGCATACTGTCACTCAACAATCTCTGCACCTAGTAGAACTTTTAGTTATGTACTCACCATAACTTCAGATGTTTGGGATCCATCTCGCCTACATTCTGAATGATGGGTTCGGAGCCGATCCCACGCTTATGCCAAAGAGCGAAGTCTCTTATTGGCTGAGCTTACTATATCCCAGGATGCACCACTACCAGTCCCCCAGATCTAGTTTGTCCGCATACATGCACACATGCACGCCCTGCTTATATAACATCGTCAGATGAAACAAGATAAAACAGTAGAACTCAAAACCGTTCAATCTCTTCTGATCTCCAAGGCAGGGGGAAGGAGATGGATCCCAAACATCTGAAGTTATGGTGAGTACATAACTAAAAGATGTTATGTGATCTATCTCGCCTACATTCTGAATGATGGGACAGCGTCCCTAGCACCTGAATCCTGGGTGGCTCACTGGAAAACACTCCTGAGTACCGTGGAACCAAAAGATGCTCGTCCTTTAGATGCCACATCCAATTTGTAGTGGGAAATGAAAGTGTGCGGGTTGGACCAAGTAGCCGCAGCACAGATTTCGATATAGCGAGCTTGGAATGAAAGGCTATAGAAGTAGCCATAGCTCTGGTAGAATGAGCTTTGATAGATGTTGTAAGTTGCTTATTCGAAGAAGAATAGGCCTGAGTTATGCAATCTCTGATCCATTTTGAGATAGTAGCTTTTGTGATGGTTTGGCCCAATTTATTATCTGAGAAGGACACAAACAACTGGTCTGACTTACGGTTGCTGAGTCCTGTCTAAATAGAAGCGTAATTGCCTGTGAACATCCAATTTATGGAGAGTGTATTCTGCTTCATTGGAGAATTTTGGAAAGAAAACTGGTAGCTCTAGAGATTGTTGAAGACAGAAACTAGAACAGACCTTTGGGACAAAGGATGGATTAGGCCTAAGTGATACTCTATCCTTGTGGAAAATCAAGTACGGTGGTTTAATAGACAGGGCTTGAAGCTCTGAAACTCTTCTTGCAGAAGTAATAGCCACTAAGAATGCCGTTTTCCAAGACAGATATTTTAACTCGCATGTAGCAGCCGGTTCAAAGGGGAAGATGTTAATGCGAAGCACCAAATCAAGATCCCACGGAGGCAGGATGAAAAACTGGTGGTCTTAATAGACTCGCACCTTTAATGAACGTTTTGCATAGTCTGCTGCTCATCAAAGGAGGATCCGTGGATTCGTGGAATTTAGAGATAGCCGCTAGTTGGACTTTAATAGTTGAGACAGAAGATCCCTGATTAAACAGGGATGTTAAGAATTTCAAAACCTCTGGGACAGGAGCAGTGATAGGGTCTAAGCCCTTGAGTTGAGCCCAGATAGCAAACCTCTTCCACTTACTGAGGTACAATTTGTTAGTGGTGGGTTTGTGGGCGAAGATAAAATGTGAACAACTTCCGGGTCTAGTGTGTGCCTTCTAACTAAGGTCGGAAGTGGAGGAGCCAAGCTGTCAATTTCAAAGATTGAAGGGACTGATGCCAATGTCCCGACTGATGGATCAGCAAGTCCGAATCAGGTCTAAGGTCCACGGATCGTCCACTGCATGCTTCTTCAGGTAAGGAAACCATATCTGACGAGGCCAGTATGGGGCAATCAGAATCATTAAAGACCCCAGTTGAGAAGCTTTTGAATAACTTTGGGAAGAAGTGGAATTGGAGGAAAGGCATAAAGTAGCCCTGTTGGCCAAGGTTGTGCTAGAGCATCCATGGCTGGTACTTCCTGATGTGGGATCAAGGAGAAGAACCTTTGGCACTTGGCGTTTTGTGGAGTTGCAAATAGGTCGCAGCACGGCGTCCCCCATCTCTTGAAAACCTGGGCTGCTACTGTGCGGTTTAGAGACCATTCGTGAGGAGAGAGAATTGTCCTGCTTAATTTGTCCGCCAATACATTTGACTTTCCGGGATGTGGGTCGCTACCAAGAAGCGGTTGGTAGCTACAGCCCATTCCCAAACTCTCATGGCCTCTCTGCAAAGGGTACGATCTGGTCCCTCCTTGTTTGTTCAGATACCAGACCACCGACATGTTGTCTGTGTGGATGGCGATGATGCCCTGAGGAAGAAACTTGTGTAAGGCCTGTAGGGATAGAAGTACAGCCCTCATCTCCAACACGTTGATGTGGAGAAGAGCTTGTCTGGAAGCCAGGAGCCCTGAACTAGCCTGCCCAGACAATGCCCCCACCCTATCTGGGAGGCATCTGTCGTCAGGGTAACCACTGGAGGGGGGAGAACAAAGGGTTTTCCTTGATCCAAGTTGGATGTCTGAAGCCACCAGCGAAGGTCCCTTTTGCATATTTCCGTAATCATGATGTGATGATTGAGGGAAGATCCTGAAAGGACCATTGAGTTGACAAGAGCCACTGAAGAATCCTCATGTGTAATCTTGCTAGAGGAACTAAAAGAACCGTGGCAGACATTGAGCCTAAAACCTGTAGAACCATCCTGGCTGGGGCTTTGGATCTCGAGATCAGAGCTTGAACTTGGCCCTGTAAAGTTCGGATCCTTTCGCAGGAAGAAAGACGCATCAATCTTGAGTCTATCTCTGCTCCTATAAACTTTATGCTGAGAGGGCAGCAAGACAGACTTTGACCAATTGAATGTAATCCCCAGGGAAACACCCAGGAGATGGTGGCTTTGAGGTTGTCCATTAGTAGATGCCTGGTGGTGGCAGTCAGGAGCCAGTCGTCGAGATAGGGAAACACTTGGAATCCAAGACTTCTCAGGTGAGCCGTCACTACTGCCAAACACTTGGTGAACACCCTGGGGCTGTGGTGAGACCAAAGGGCAGAGCGCAAAATTGGTAATGACTGACTCCCAGGCTGAAGCGCAGATACCTTCTGGACGCCTGATGTATCGGTATGTGATAATAGGCGTCCTTGAGGTCTATGGAGCACATCCAAACATCCTTCTCCAATAATGGGAGAATGGATTGTAACATGACCATTCGAATTTGGATTTTGACGGATTGGTTCAGTTTGCTGAGATCCAATATTGGCCTCAGGTCCCCTGTCTTTTGGCACTAAAAGAACCTGGAGTAATTTCCTGATCCGATCTGGTCTGTGGGGACCGGTTGGATGACTCCTTTTCTAGCAGCTTTAAAGCTTCTGCGGCTGCTATTTTGACTGGGTGGTGGGTCCGGGATTCTCTTGGACGGTGGGGGTGAGTATGTGAATGGGATGGTGTAACCTCCGGCAATGATCGAAGCACCCATCTGTCCTGAGTGATTGACTCCCAGGCTTTTAGGTGCTTGGCAACGACACCCGACTGGCTCGAGCAGCACAGCCGGGCAATCCCTCATGACGTGTGGGAGGCTGAAGAGCCACGAAAGGACTCGCGGTCTCCAGAATTGCGGGGCCCTCTGCCGCCTCTGGGACGGCGTCTCCCTGAAAAATTTCCGTCCTCTGCCTCTGGACGGGAATCTTCCTGCTGTTGGGAGAAAAGGAACCACATTTTCCTCCTTTAGCCTTGGGGTAAGGCCGAAAGGGAGTGGAATAACGGGCACCCACGGCAGATAAAGTTTTTCCCTCTTGCTCACAGCGGGTAAGGGTGTCTTTCACCTTGGGTCCAAACAATGAGGACCCATCAAAGGGAGCGTCGGCGAAGGAAGACTTGAAGGCCTCGAAACTGACACAAGCGGAGCCAGGCTTGTCTCACGAGAGCCACGCCTGTGCCTGCCGCTCTACATAGGAAATGAGCCTCATGGACGAGTTAGAAATTGACGTAAGGATAGCCAACTGAGAGCTAACCGACTGGGCTAGCTGCTCAGGTAGGTTACCGAGAGGGAATCTGACAACTCCTTGACCAGATCCCTCTGAAGCCTGGTAAAATGTGCCAAATAATTCAGAGACCTTAAAGTAAAGGCCGCTGAAGTCAGGGTGCACCTGTCCATACTCCTAGACTCCTTATTAGGAGGATGGACGGACGTTGAAGCCTCTGCCACGTCCTGTTGTGTAGCAGATGCCACCACCATGGCATCTACAGCCACGCCTTTAGTAAGGAACTCCTTCTCGGTGGGTGCAGACAAGAATTTATTTGGACGTGAAGGGACTGGTTCCACGGTATCTGGATGTTCCACGCCGCCGACAAACTAAATCCAGAAGCTCGTCAAGGGCGGAGACACCCAGGAGGCGGAGGGCTGAGCTCCAAAGGCCTTGAGGAGCACTGACTCGTCCGCAGAGGGGGTTTGGATATCCAGCCGCCTCGTTGTTTGAGGATCTCTAAGATGTCTGCAAATGAGACATCATCCGAGGACGACTTCGGGGACCCCTCTGCATCATCCATATCAGTGTCTGATGTAATAGACTCGGGGGAGTCCACGTGCTTCCTCTTGCACGATCTCTTCCTTGGGGTTCCTCTGAAGACAACTCAAGAACCCTCAGGAGGAGGGAACCCCACTGGGGGTAACCTCAGGCCTCGGGGCTCCGCTGGCTATGGACAGGAGAACTGCCAAAGACCCAGTCTCCACGCCCAGGGAAGGTGCCGGTAAAGCCGGAGAGATGGCCGAAGAGGACTTGGCCAAGGCACTCCTCATGGCCCTGAAAGCCGGACCCCAGAATCCTGGGAGAGTCCGGTCTCCGGAGCCGTGATAGCCGACGGAAGTCCCGCAGCTGAAGCACCGAGGGAGGCTCGGAACAGCATAGGTCCCGAAACATCACCCCGGGTCCAGCCAAGAAGTCCGTACCAAACTCGGACCTGAAGGCCCGGGTTGGAGTAAGGGTCGGAGCCGACCCTGAGGTCTCCACCGGCTCCAACAGCACCTGCTCCGACGGAGGCGAAGCAGTCGCAGGAGGAATGGCAATGGGGTGGGCCAAGGTCATCGGCTCAAGCCAAGTGGGTCGGAACCGAAACAAATTTTTGGAAGACTGGGGACTGGAACAGTCTTTGGAGCACCCTGTCTATATCAGAATCCGACATTCTCGAAGACCGAGAGGAAACAGAACGGGTTCGAGAAGGCCTCTCCATCGGCCCCAAAGGGCTAGGGGACCGGCTCCGACTCGATGAGTATCGGCGCCGAGGGAATGCTCACACCAGATTCCATCGGTGCCGAGGTAGACTTCGCCGAGGAGGAAGTGTCTGAGCGGGCGACCCTTGTCGGCTCCGAGAGCAGCGGAGCCGTGAAGGTGACCCGCCTCGATGCCCCAGCCATCGGCTCCGAAGCCAGAGGAGTCGATACTGGTGGCATCGAGGCAGACGTTCGACCTCGGCTCAAGTCTTAAGGAGAGGCCTGCCTAGGTCTCTTGGCAGTCGGATCCGACGGACTGGTCGGAACCAAAGCCCTTTTCTTTTTGGCCGGAGCAGGAGAGGATGCCAAGGCTTCTTCAAAGGAAGGTTTAATTAACCCTTAAGAATCAATTTATTTTTCCTCTCCTGGAGGACCCTTGAGGAAAAAGCGTGACATACGCTGCATGACTCCTGCAAGTGCTTTGCCCCTAGACAATATACACAGAGCGAATGATCGTCTGTGATAGACATTTTGAAACCACATTTGAACATTTTTAAAGCCCGAAGGCCTAGGAGTTTGAGACATGATGTTAAACAATTCTAGTAACTTTGACAGGAAAATAAACAACTATCAATTTACTGATGATAAATTTAAGCTCACAGTTATAGCTTAACAAACACTTCCTGAAAATGACAGGGAACTCTAAACAATTAAGATTTACTTGAGACCCTGTAAAGTTTTAACAGGTTGACAGTCCGGAAGGCCCTGATGGAGGGGCAAAACAAACTCAACCCAATCACACACAAAAATTTCACAATCCAAACGCACAAAAGAGCGATAGCCGTTAAAACAGCTTTGTGACCAAAACAGCAAAACTGACAGAAAAGTTAGTTAATAAAACTACTCAGCCCAGCCAGCTCGACACCACGTCTTCGCAGGGAAGCGGCAAACGAGATCTGGGGGACTGGTAGTGGTGCATCCTGGGATATAGTAAGCTCAGCCAATAAGAGACTTCGCTCTTTGGCATAAGTCGGAGCCGAGGGATCGGCTCCGAACCCATCATTCAGAATGTAGGCGAGATAGGATCACATAACATCAATGGTTAACTGAAAACAACCTGCTTCTCAACCCCAAAAAGACCAAGCATCTCCTTTTCATTCCAAAAAAAACTCAATCCAGCTAAAGACAACTTCACCATCGCATCCTTAGATAATATAATTATCACCACAGACTCAAAACACCAAACTGCTTGGCATTACTATAGACAACCAATTAAAATTTGACCTACATATCTTAAACTGTATCAAAAAGTCCAATCAAAAACTAGGTCTTCTATACTGCAACAACAAATATATACCTAACAAATCTAGACCTATACTGGCGCAAAGATTTATTCTACCATCTCTGCTGTATGCTGCTCCCATACTTACTGACCTCCAAAATAATCTCTTAACCAAACTAGAAACCACCTATAACAAGACAGCAAGATTTGCAGCCAATAATAACTACAAATCCCATCATTGTATATCCCTGAAAAGCTTAAGATCCCCCATATGCTTCAAATATCACAACTACAAATTGCACACAGAATCCTAAATAGCCCCAACTCCTGCTTTGCCCTTACATCCATAATTACACCCTACACACCCAATCATGACCTCAGAAGCACACAAAAAAACCTTCTGCAGTTGACCAAGCCAAATAAAAATATTGGAAAACTACTTTACAGTCATTCAATTGCATACTCATGGAACAAACTTCCATTGTCCCTTTGCTCTACTACCAAAAGTGGTGAATTCAAGAAGAAACTAAAAATTCATTTCCAACATGCATGGATCTGTACTTGTCAGGAAATTATCTAATGAAAGTTTGTTCTTCTCTCAATTAACATATCTGCCTGGTACCTACCTAAACTGTCTATAAAGATATATATATATATATATATATATATATATATATATATATATATATACACACATATACATTACTCTCTCTGCAGTTAGTACCTATGCTATTAAATGTCTCTTTGCTGTAGTATGCCATGATGTTACTCTGATTTTTTTTTTTTAGGTATTGCTACATTCCTTGTAAATAACTTACTGCTAACCAAATTTCTCAAACATATTGTTACTCCATTCCCCAAATATTGTAATTTTGCCTTGTATATATTCATGTTGTATATTTCACTCTATTTTTGTACTAAGTATCTTACAACTTGAATTGTTAGTTTTTTCTTATTTTTTAATTACTTTCCTGGAGCTTTTCTCTTTTGATCTCCACTGAAAAAAGGGCTCTCTGGGCCCAGTTGGACTTACCCGGTTAGCAAATGTAAAAATAAAAATAAATAGAATTAATTTGTTCTTGAGGTCAGTCAAGGCTCTAGAATTAAATCTGGAGCAAATGGCATAGTCAACATCAAGGTGTGCCAGACTCAGACAGACTCAGACAATAAACACACTCCATGTGGGCATCAGAATTTGGGATGTTATCATCATTGAATACACACTTTTTAAATCCAAAGGGTTTCTCTGACATCTCAAAATTGCTACAAACAACACGCAAGTACCAAGAAGTATACGCTAACAAAAGCTATAAGAAACAACCAGTCTATTCAAACAGAAAAGGAAAGAAGAGAAAGGAAAAGAAGGAAAAACTACTAACAGTGGTTAGACAATGTACTCAAACGAGTAAAAACAGATGCCAGAAATAGTAATGAGAAAAGTATCAAAATGGTAACTGACACTAAAAAAGGGGAGAACTAGCTAAGACACTAAAAAAATGGGAGGGAAAGGTAATATAATAAATATAATAAACTCACAAACACCAGCAACAAGAAAAAAGTCTGAAGACCACCCCAAAACACTAGAGAGCTAGAAATTCACATTTGATATGTAATGGCGCCAAATGTGATTTGAGGTACATTAGGTTGGGTGGGGCATTATGAGTAAATGGAGGGGTTTGAGGGTTCTAGGATCCAATAATTTGGTACAAGCTCCCAAGTCAGATCATAGTCTCAGATCTGAACCCATCAGTTGAGGAATGAATGAAAATGACAACATCTGATCCCACAGGTTTTTCAGCTATGGTAAAGACAGAAAAAAAACAGGCAGACTAAAAGAGATTTTTTAACAGTAAAATAAAATAAAGGAACAGGTGTACCAATGATGTTTACAAGAAATACCTAAAGAGAAGGTAGGAAAGTATAGAGAAAAAAGGAAAGAAGTACCAATGATGGTATCAACCAGTACCCACGAAGAAAGGGTAAGAAAAGGAAAGAATGACTAACATTAGAAACCTGTAAACATTAAAAGAGAGGAAGGGTGAGAAAGAAACTAAGAATAACAATAAGCGATAAAAATAGGAATTTACACTCAGAAATTGCAAGAAAAGACCCTATAATCTCAAGAGAGTTGGATCAGCATCTGAAGTGAAGAAGTAGCAAATGAGATCTGGAGTATTACAGGGTTCTGGGGCATTATGGGTAAAGAGAGGAGCTCAAGAGTTGGATCTGAGAGTCTAAGTAAATGAGGCCAAGCTGGATCCAGACCCATCAGTTGAGGAATGAATGAAAATGACATCAGATCAGAAGATTACTAATTCTTTGAAGGTGATTTCTCTGCAGAGAAGCACTTATTTTGTTAATGTATGCTTTTATTATTCAATTACATTTCATATGTTATAAACTTTTAGAAATGTATTTATACAGACAGTAGAAAATGAAGGTTGATTTGTATGCACTTCTTATACTCCACTGTTAGCAAAGGTAGTTTTGGCAGGGATTTATATTTATAAAATAGGTTATATACTTTCAGCAAAACTATGTTATTATCATTTGCTTTTGAAACTGCACATGGTATTGATGAGAAATGTAACATACATGTTGCTGACACTTATGTTATGCTTCTCAGATGGCCCAGGGCAAACTCTACAGGAGTGGTGGGTGCAGTGAAAATGGACTGGCATTCATAATTTGCATTCTTTACTATTTAGAAATGATAATTTTCATCCAGTAATCAAGGACATAACTTTTCAGTGTTCACTATATGAATGTTGAAAGAAAGGGTGCTTCTACTGACCCTTATATTTTTGTTGGAGTGTGTGGGTGTACAACCTACTATTCTGTTGTTCTAAATGAGAAGTATGTTTCAAGTGTTTTTCTTTTTGAAATTGTGCAGACAGCCTGATAATTTTGTGGAAAACATTTTTTTATTTAACACTTGTTCACTGGGAAAGTCCAACTTCAAAGAAGCCAATTTTCAGCGGAGGCCTGGGGAGAAATACTCCAGACACATGTCTTTGTAACCTAGGAGGAAACCGGAGTACCCAGACAAAACCCACACAAACACAGGGAAAACATGCAGATTCCACACAGAAGGCACTCCAGCCAAGAATCGAACCAGAGACCCTCTTGCTGTGAGGCGACAAAACTACTGCTGCACCACTGTGCCTTACTTATGTGGAATTCCTTGGTTTGTACAAACCTTCATTTGTGGGGGTTGGAGAAGACACCTACCATTCTGAGAAGTGTATTTATTTATTTTGTATTTATTTGTTGGCATTTGTTAATCAGGAAAGTCCACTGGGCCAGGACAGCCCATTTTTAGTGGAGGGTCTGGGAGAAAAGCTCCCAGTACCATGTAAAATACATAAAAAAACAGTAAAATATAAAGATTTACATAAAATAAGTGTTTACAATTGCATAGCTCCATAAACATGCACAAAGAAAAGTATATAAGAATTGGAAACAATACAGGTGAAAATAAGAGTTGCAAGTAGTACCAATTAAACAGTGTTATAATACAGAGTAAAGGGAAGTCAGATAAAAAAGTAAGCATTGTAAAACATATTTGTCCTGCAGCTGTGGGATGCATACAACATTGAGAAGTTAGTGGATGTTACAGAGAGAAGGGAAGAATATGTTTTTCACAAAGTCAAGAATTATAGGGAGGGGTTAGAGCTAGAACAGATCCAGCTTGTGAAAAGGTAAATATGAAGAGAGCTTTTGAATAATGAGATTTTTTTGGTTAGATCTAGTGATAAAGCATTCAAGGCTTTGGCCACAGAAAAAGTATAAAATAGTTGGTTGGCAGGTAGGTTTGATTTGTGTACATGCAGAAGGAGCTAGTTGTGAGATCTAAGAGACCTGTTAGGTAGATAGTTGCTGAACAATGAGGAGACAGCAGGACAAGCAGAGGGTTTGTATGTTATTTTATGTGCTGTAGTTAGTTGCAGGTAGGAAAGATAGTGTGGAAGTTCAATCCATTTGAGGGCGTCTAAGGCTGTACAGTGATGGTTTGAATGTTCAGCATTTATAGCAAATTTGGCTTCTTTGTTATAACACACTTCAAGTTTAGCTTTTAAGGAGGATTGAAGGTTGGTTAGTAATGGGACACCATATAAGAGAGTGGGAAGTAGGTAAATAGTGTCAAGGGTTTGTTTAGTGGAGAGGCTAAGAAACTAACTGTGAATGTAAGGCATGCCAAGTTTTTGATGATTTTTTTTATGTTATTCTGGATGTGTAAGTCGAATTTTAACTGCTCATCAATAATTTCTCCTAGAAGTTTAGTGTCGGTGACAACTTCTATTACTGTCTTATTTTGGGAGTAAATGGTAAATTGAGACTTGTCTATAAGCAATTTTTCTTGGGGATGAAAATAAGTTGTTTGGTTTTATTAGGGTTAAGGGACAGGTAATTGTTACTAAGCCAGGACTATATAGATGTGAAAGCCAGTTGAGTTACATGCTGAAGATCGGACACAGAGTCGTCAGAGCAGATGATGATTCAGTCATTGACATATTATATTAGAAAACATTGACTGCATGATGACTAGAGACAATTAGTAAAGATGTTGAAGAGGAGGAGACCTAATATGGAGCCTTGAGGAACACCAGTGGGGTTGCTGAGGTACCAGGAGAGGGAGCTTCCATTTAACTGACTGTTGCCTGTCTGATAGGTAGCTAGAGAACCAGTTGAGAGAGGGAGGAGAGACACCGATTTTTGAGAGTTGGCGTAGAAGCAAGGGTGAGAGACTGTATCAAAAGCCTTTGATTAGTCTAGAAATAGAGAAGAAATGATTTTGCCTGAGTCTCAGCTTTGTTGACTATGTCCATGAAAGATATCAAAGGCCTAAAGCAATGGGGTTAAGATGTGATCATTAAGCAGAAAGTTTACAAGTTGAATGTCAATACATTTTTCAAGGAATTTGGAGATGGGTGATGGCGATAGGGCAGTAGTTGGAGAGATCGGACCAGGTGCCACCTTTATGCAGTAAAACAAAATAAATGCCTTTTTCCAGATGTTAGGGACATAGGATTAAAGAATGGTATGGCTGACAAATACACTGATAGGGGAGGCAGTGGCATCAGCAGCTAGCTTTAAATATTCTGTGGGTAAGTTGTCAGCTGCAGTGGTTGGTGCTAGGTTTGAGTTTTAATGGCAGTCCTTTTATGGTAGAGGTTAGAACAGCTTTGATTGTGAATGTAGGTGATGGGTAGGTTGCAGTGTTATGTGAACTGAGTGAGGAGGAAGAGGAGGGGGACAGCATGAGAAGGGAAGGTGTAATGTTATCTGAAAGTGCGTTACAGTGAGGTTGGGGAGACCTAGCAATGATGTTTGATATGGAATTAATAAAGTGACAGTTGAAGAGATTGGCATTTTAAGCAGGAATTTTATCTGGGAATGTCCAAGAATTTAATAACAAAAAAACAAACCTGGGAATCTAGAAATGCCCAAAAGTAAACTTTATTCCAACAAAGCAAAATGCAGCAAAGCTTCCAGGTTAGCAAAAAGCCTTCCTCAGTACTTCAAAGTATCTTAGTAACTCTCCATCTTATAAACTTCGTACAGTCATGTGACACAGCCCAAGTCTGATTTAAAGCAACAGTATTACAATTCAGCATGTTAAAACCTTAAAATAATTATGAAAAATCAATACATTGAACCATATCATAATACCAACAATATTAATAATTACATAAACAACTAAAAATATAGAAATATATATTAAAAATAATGAAAAACTTGTAAAATATTATGTCAATGTAAGCTAATCTGTTTTTTCTTTGTACAGGTTTGATGCTAGCAACAGCATTCAAACCTTGTTCTACATCAGCTTTTAACCATAAAATCCAAATTAGCTCACATATTTCTAACTTGCTATTTATATCCCCGTCTCTTAAATTCTTATATATAATCTGGATGACCCTAATGCCAAATTCATGGTTGGCCCCTTTGTCTATCATATGATTTGCCAAAGCATTAGCAGAAACTATTCTATGTACTTCATAGTGATGCTCTGTGATCCAGTCTTTCAATCTACGACTACACTTCCCAACATAGAAGGAGGTACATCTCATACAGGTAGCAAGATATACAACATTAATCGTATTACATGTTGTCGAGTAAGAAAAATTATACTTCTTTCTTGTTACTGGATGAACAAAAAATTCTCACTTATTATGTACTTATAGTTAACAAAATTATGGCATGGATAAGTCCCCAGCTTATTATATCTTAAAACATTTGTATTTAAAGGTGTAGCTTTATAACACAAACATTTATTTTCAGATTTGGACAATTCCTATAAGTAAAAGATGTTTCTTTACCCATTATCTCCCTTAGCTCTTGAATACTTTCAAATACCCTACAGTTCTTACTGATTATTTCTTTCACATGTTCCACATTCCTTATATATGTTGTCATGTAGTAATGGTTGGAGTTTGTTATGTTTAATGGAAACGTCAGAGTCTGAATGCTGTGGTGCAAAACAGGGACCTTGCAGAGTTACACCTATCACTTATTAACTGCAACTTTATTTCTTCCAGTAATTCCCTCTTATAACCCCTATCCTCAAACATATTTAACATTTCATTCATTTGTTCTTCACATTGAATATAATTGGTGTTTAACCTACTAACACGTAGTAGCTGCCTCTTAACAAAGCCTTCAAAAATGTGGGCTGTGTGCATGCTCTTTCTGTGAGTATATCCATTTTTCGGAACTTCCTTTTTATAAATACATGTATGGATATCATTATTTATTTCATTAATTTGTACAGCCAGAAAGCAGTACTTCATATCAGATGCATTAGATTTACTATAAGTGAGGAAGTTGGTGGTTCCATGCAAGCATTCAATAAACTCATCTAATCCGAGCTGACCACCTTCCCACAAGAGGAAGATGTCATCAACAAAATGTTTATAAAACAAAACTTTAGGTCTAAATTTATCAGGAGCCCTATATACAGATACTTTTTCCCCATTCACTCAAAGTAATATTAGCATACATGTTGACAATGGCAGTACCCACTGCCACACCTGAGGTTTGATGAAAAACTCGCTCCTCAAACATAAAAAAAAAGAAGTTATGTCTTATCATAATGTTCCATCTGTGTTGTAGATCTTCATTCATTCACTACTGATAGGACTTCAGTCCAGTCCTCGGAACCGACACGGCTGGTACCAAACTCGCGCCAGCCAAAAACTCTCAGCTAAGTCCTACCCACAATGCCTCTCTCATAGTCTCTTCAGATCGAGTTTGCCCACCCTAATACTATAAAGAGATTAATAATGATAGTAGGAGGCTCTGTCTGAGCAGATACCCTAACTAATAAAGTGATCCTAAAGTCCACCAGGAGTCCAGGCAGGGGGAAGGAGGGCGGGAAGTAATGAATGAATGAAGATCTACAACAAAGATGAAACATTATGGTAAGACATAACTTCTTTATCTGATGTTGTAAATCTTCATTCATTCCTTACTGATAGGACTAAGTCCCCAGCTACTTATAGTCCTGAGTGGCCCTAAGGAAGGATTTTCCTGAGCACCAAAGAACCAAAAGATGCTCTTCCCCTGGAGGCCAAATCCAATTTGTAATGAGTGATAAACGTATGTGGTCTTGCCCAAGTGGCTGCTGTGCAGATATTGTCTATTGAGGCTCTGGAGTGAAAGACCACTGAGTTTGCTATTGATCTAGCAGAGCGAGCCTTTATTTAGGAAGGCAAGGACATTTTGTTTTGTTGGCAGATGAAAGTAATGGCGTTTCTGAGCCAAGAATATAAAGTCATTTTGGAAACAGGCTTACCCATCCTGGGTCCTACAAATGCTACAAACAATTGCTCCATTTTCCTGAGAGATTTTGTTCTGTCCAAGTAAAAACGAAGTTGCTTATGAACATCAAGGGTATGTAGAAGGTACTCTCCTTTATTTGAATGGTGGGAAAAGAAAACCGTTAGGTCAATAGATTGGTTGATGGAAAACCAGAAATGACCTTGGGCAAAAAGGAGGGATTAGTATGGAGAAAAACTCTTTCCTTGTGGAAAATCAAGTACAGTCTCTTGACACTCAAGGCCTGCAACTCAGAAACTCTTCTCGCTGAGTTAAGGGCTACTAGGAGTAGGGTTTTCCAGGAAAAAAATTTATATTACATAAATTAAAAGGCTTAAAAGGAGGGTTTGTTAATGACTGACACACCAATGTCAAGTCCCACAGCTCTGAAGGGAGCTTGACAGGAGGTTTAATATGTAACACTCCTTTTATGAATGTTTTGCAGTCGGTGTGACATAACTGATGAATTGTTGATTCCATTGTGAAAATTTGCAATAGCTGCTAAATGTACTGTAATAGTCAATGCTGAAGCTCCAGCATGTAACAGGGTAGTGAGATATTCTGAATAGGCATAGAGAAGGGATCCATGTTTTGTTCTTTGGCCCATATAGAGAACCTAGTCCACTTACTGAAATAAATTTTTCTGGTGGGTGGTTTGTGCAAAGCCAGGAGGATCTTGAAAACAGGGGATGAAATATCAGGTAGCCTGGCAATCATCGGAAATGGAAAAACCAAGCTGTGAGCTTGAGGCTGTGGAGATTGAGGGGAATCAATCCCTGAGGGTGAGTCAGCAGTCCTTGAGACTGATCCAGGATCCATAGCTGTGGATCAGGTGAGGCCATAGGAATGGAAACCAGACTTGACGAGGCCAATAAGGGGCAATGAGGATCACTCTGCTTCTCAACCTTTGAGCTTTCTGTAGAAATTCTGGGATGAGGGGAAAGGCGTACAGTAGACCCGAGGGCCATTCATGCATCAGAGCATCCCTCGGTGACTCCCCCTGAGGGGGGATCAGGACAAAGTAGCTTCTGCATTTGTTGTTTAGGGGTGAAGCAAATAGGTCACAGCAAGGCCTGCCCCAGCAACAGAAGATTTGAGCCGCTATAATCGGGTCGAGGGACCACTCATGAGGCATCAATATGTTCCTACTCAGATTGTCTGCAATAAGATTGGAGCTCCCGGGAATGTGTGTTGCTATGAGAGAGCAGATGGAAGCCATCGCCCAATGCCATATTCTCATGGCTTCTCGACAAAGGGGATAAGATCTGGTTCCGCCTTGTTTGTTGATGTACCAGACGACTGACATGTTGTCAGACTGTTTTGCAATAGTCCCGGAAGGGAGGGATGTGTGGAATGCTTGCAACTCTAAGAGAACTGCCCTCAATTTCAGGACATTTATGTGCAAATTGGCCTCTACAGGGGACCAAGTGCCTTGGACCATCCTTCCCTGGAAATGCGCCTCTGGAAATCCCCCCCCCCCTAACAGGGAAGCATCTGTGGTCACCGTGGCCTTGGGCTGGGGAAGGCAGAACAGTCGACACTAACGATTTGTTTCTGGCTTCATCCACCATAGCATTTCTTCCTTGCAAAGGTTTGTAAGGCGTATCATGTGGTCGAGTGGGTGGGTTAAGAGTGACCATTGTGATGAAAGGAGCCACTGTAATAGGCTCATGTGCAACCTTGCCAGGGGTAAGGTAATGGTCGCTGCCATAGAGCCTAATAGTTGTAGTACTAGGCGTGCTGGTACAAATGTCTGTGAAAGGAGAACTTGAACCTGATTTCTTATTTTTTAAAGCCTGTGAGGTGGAAGGGAAGCTTGACAGGACGTTGTGTCAAAGATTGCTCCAATGAATTCCAGTGTTCTCTTTGGAGACATGTTTGATTTTTCCATATTGATTGTGATACCTAGGCAAAGAGCAAGGCCTTGAGTGTGAGAATGAGAATGAGTAGGTTCCTGGTCATGGCAGTAAAGAGCCAATTGTCCAGATATGGAAACACCTGGAATCCTTGTAGTCAGAGATGAGCTACTACGACTGCCATACATTTGATAAACACTCTGGGGGCTGTCAAGAGACCAAAGGGCAGTACCCTGAACTGGTAGTGATTAGCTCCCAGCCAGACACGAATAAATCTCCAGAAGCGTTTATCCAACTTTATGTGGTAAAAAGCATCCTGGAGGTCTATAGAGCATATCCAGTTGTCCTTCCCCAGAAAGGGGAGAATGAACTGCACCGTGATCATCCAGAATTTTTGAGGTTTGATGGATTTGTTTAGTAGGCTGAGATCCAGGATTGGTCTCCAGTCTCCTGTCTTTTTTTGGCACTAAAAAGAACCTAGAGTAAAAACCAGATCCTATTTGGTCTGGTGGGACTGGTTGGATGACTCTTTTTCTTAGCAGCTTTTCGATTTCCAAGGCTGCAGCATCCCTCTGACTGGGTGGAACTTCGGGGATTCATTTTACGGGTCTGGGAGTGAGATCGAACGGGATATGATAGCCTCTGGATATTATTCTCTACACCCATTAATCTGTTGTTATGAGTTGCCAGGCTTGTAGGTGCAGAGATAATCGTCCCCTGACTGCTTCCAGAGAAAAGCAATTGGGCTGCTGCTCAGGAGCACTGAAAGGGTCAGCCAGAGAACAAATCCCTAGAACCCTGATTGCGCAGACCCCCTCTGCCCTGAAAGGGACGTCTTCCAGATGAGTTGCCCCATCTGCCCTGGGGGGATTGCTCATCACGAGTGTCATGAAAAGATCCTTCGGACTTCTTGAACCACAATTTTTCTCCCCTCTGATTCCTGGTGTAGGATCTCTGGGGGGTGGAAAAATGTATGCCCATGGCAGACAAGGTCTTTCCATCTTTCTCACTGTGTGATAGCGTGTCTCTTACTTTGGGACCAAAAAGGGAAGATTCGTCAACAGGCGCGTTGACAAAGGAAGATCTGAAAGGGTCCACAAAGTCACACAAATGCATCCAAGCATGCCGTCTTATGATAATGACTGATGCAGCTGCTCGAGCTGCCCCCTTGGTAGTGTAAGAAATCAAATACATCACGGAGTTCGAGATGGAGTCTAGGGTAGCTAGCTGGGACGCAACAGTAACACGCAGCTCCTCAGAAAGTACCCCCGCCAAAGAGGCAGACATTTCTGAGATTAGGTCTCTTTGGATGTGAGTAAAGTGTGCCAGGTAATTCAGTGACCAAATGGCAAAGGTCGCTGAAGCAAAGGTCCACTTCCTCAGTCTGTCCAAAGCCCAAGAATACCTGTTCGGGGGATGAACAGTGGAACTATCTTCTGCCAGTTCCCTCTTAGTGTCCACCACCACGACCATGGAATCTACTACTAGCTGTTTGGACCAGTTGGGTTGGTCTAAAGGTATGGACAAAATTTTATCGGGCCTCCATGGGACAGGTTCTATGTTGTCCAGAGCCTTCCAGGCATGCTGCACGATCTGAGCTCATCTGCAGGTGGGGTCAACCAGGAAGTAGATGGTCGAGCATGGAAAGCCTGTAAAAACATCGATTCCTCCGAAGAAGGATTGGAGGGTTTCCAATCTCCCCTCTGCTTGAAGATCTCGAGAATGCCTCAAAATGGAATGTCTTCCAGGGGAGACCATGGGGACCCTTCTCCCTCATCGTAATTGGTGTCTTCGGTGATGGATTCCTCAGGAGAATAGAGATGCTTCCTCTTGCAAAGCTTCTTCCGGGGTGGCTCCCCAGTTGGGCCTTCTGAGGAGGACTCCGGAGAAAGGGTTCCCCTTCAAGAGAAGGTCTTGTGGCTCCCGTGCCCAAGATCCCAGAGTAGTTGGGACAGCTGCATACAAGAAGGGGGGGTTCGGGTTCTGATGCCAATGGTGGCAACTTTGAGCTTGTTGAAGCGAGGACCTTTTCCATCACCTGGAAAGCAGGCCCGCCCAAAGAGGAATGGGAGCCTGGAACCGAGAAGGACAACCTCAGAACCAGGGTCACACCCCACCCCAATGAGCCTACCATCAGGTGAAGAGCTCCTAGAAGACCGGTAGCCATCGGGAGAGCAGGAACCGTAGACGGTGCCACAGAAAAAAATCGGCGCTGAACTAGGTGTCATGGTGCCGACAGCCCAATCACTGCTCAGAGGGTGCACCAGTTCCGAAGGAGCCATGGCACCAGGCATTATTGGTGCCGACAGGGAAGCCTCCACTCTCTGAGCAGAGACAGAATACACTGGAATGGACATCAGTACTGAAATCTCTGAAACCTGGGAGGAGGTTGGAGGAGGATAAACAGGTGAATATGCCGGGAAAGCTTCCATTCCAAGAGGTAGGGAAGACCTAGTCAGGGTCAGTAAGTCTCTAGCTGCCAAAAGCTGGTCCACAACCCTCACTACATCTTGTTCCAAAAGACTCCTGGTGGATCTGAAGGAAGCTGCTGATGGAGATTCTGGTCCTTCAGTAAAATGGGCTGAATTGTTGCCCCAAAAAAAGGTCATAAGATGGGGAGTAGCTTGTTCTGGCAAGGTGCTAAGTCTTTGGAACTGCAGGTGTCATCATAGGTCGAGCTGTGTAAGACATCGGTACCATGGCCAGGGATAGTACTGATGCTGGTACAGAAGTAGAAGCCTTTATCATGATCAAGGTTGACACTGAGGGAGAAAACAGAGACTCTGGTGCTGAAGTTGTTTGCTCTGACGGCGCGGAAGAAGTCTGGTGTTTTCTCGGTTCCAAAGAGGACGGAGATGTCAGCACCAAGTGACTTCATTTTTTTCTTTATGTTTTTGACATCCTTTTGTTTAGGAGGTAGTGAGACCTTCATCCCAGAGACAGCCTCTGACAAGGGTGTTTTCAACATACCCTTCAGAATGAGTTTGTTCTTGCGTTCAGCTAACATAGGGTTGCTGAAACTGGAGCAAATATCACAAGACACATTAATGTGGTCAACGCCCAGATAATAAACACACCGGGCGTGACCGTCTGAGTTGGGCATCTTACGCCCGCACTTATCACACTGCTTGAAACCTAGTTTTGCTTTATCTGACATTATGAATACCACACAAACACTATAGCCCTGAATCACAGCTATAACTACCAAAAATCAACAGCAAGAAGTTATAGTAAAGTAGAAGAGTTTTTTTTTTTTTTTTTAAACAGATAGAAGGAAGGAGTACCAACAATGGTACTAAGAAATACCAAAAAGTGGTAAAGGAAGGGGCGTACCAAAGGTAGAGAAGAGGGATAGTAGCAACGATGGTATGAAAAGAACTACTGAAGGTAGAGGGTAGGGTTTAGTAAGAAAGTATAGAAGTTAAAGGCAAAAGAGATAACCTCTGAAAAAACTGACTAAAGGAAAAGTAATTAGTCAATAAACCATAAAAAACACTACACTTCGCTTGAGAGAAAGGCTTGGCACATCTGACGAGAAACGCGGCAAACAAGATCTGGAGTGACTATGAGAGGGGCATTGTGGGTAGGACTTAGCTGAGAGTTTTTGGCTGGCGTGAGCTTAGTACTGGCCGTGTCGGTTCTGAGGATGGAACCGAAGTCCTATCAGTAAGGAATGAATGAAGATTTACAACATCAAATTATTGTTTTCAAGGATAATTTCCAGTAACTCACAAACTGTTTTAATCTCTCTGCCACCCATATCGGTGTTACTGAATAAAAAACTCTGTATCGAGTCTACTCCAGTTTCAATGGGGATTACAGTAAAGAGTGAATTAATATCCAAACACACAAAACAAAAAAAAATCAGTCCTTCTACGATTTTCAAACCACTCATATAACTTATTCAAAAAACACCTGTGTTTCAGATATTACTCTCAATCTTAGTGAGGTAATCCCAAGTACCTTCTGCAAATATAAGGATATGCGTTCTGTAACCTATCCCTTCCTGGACACTACAGGTCTCACAGGGCGAATGGGTTAAATCTTTATGCATTTTAGGAAGACCGTATAAAATAGGTGTCACAGGACAAGGGACAGTAAAAAAATAAACAAGTCATTAGTAATATCCTGTTCCAACAATAATTCATACAATAACTGATTGACTTTTGCAACAAAAGTGGAAACCTTGGATATAGCTATTTGCTTAAAAGTATTAACATCATTCAAAAACTCATACATCCAATTCAAGTAGTCTACTTTAAACATTATTACAATTGTGCCCCCTTTATCCAGTTACTTAATAGCAATGTCATTATTGTTCTGCAAACTCCATGCTCTTCATTTGATAAATTATAAAATTTTTCTTTTCACTCTTGTTCATTAAAATGACGTAAGTCCCATTCACATAAACTGGAAAATGCCAATACTAATGGGCAAGTCACTGGTATGAATGTGCTTGATTTTCTACAAGTTTGAGGTCCCAGCATAGGGAAATCTCTAAAAATCAATTTCAAACATAAGTTCCTCACAAAAAGTTTTAAGTCAATGATGGCATCAGTTATGGTATCATTACTAGTGGAAATAAACTGTAACCCTTTATTTAGTAGTGTAACATCAGCATAAGTCAAATTTAAATGAGATAGATTTACCACAGTGTGATTATCTACTACTCCTTCTGCCGTGACTGACTGCGGGTTTGAAGGACATTGTAATTTTTTTCTTCCTTGGCTTCCTCCTCTTCCTATGGAACGCCCACTGGACTGTCCCTGCTGTGTGTCTCTACACGGTCTGGAAGCTGTGGACAAATGGGGGCAGGAAGCTGATGAAAATCTTCCCTCCTATTGGAATATATGCCAATCAGAGAACTTTGAGGAACATTCACATTCTCAACTAAGCAGGGGGTACTGCTGCCACCATCAAGTCAAATCAGCCCTGGCAGTTTCAGGGGCATCACTCACTGCATCAGCATCCTTCCCAGCCATATGTATTTCAGTATGTGAAAATGACCATTGCGCAGTGGTACAGTGGTTGCATTGTCACCTCACAGCAAGAGGTTCTCCGGTTCGATTCTTGGCTGGGGTGCCTTCTGGGCAGAGTCTGCATGTCCTCCCTGCATTTGTGTGGGTTTCCTCTGGGTGCTGTAGTTTCCTCCCACATTACAAAGACATGCGTCTGAAGCTTTTCTCCCTGGGCCTCCACTGAAAATTGACTTCATTTCAAGTTGGGCTTTCCCTGTAAACAAATGTTAAATAAATAAAATAAAAAGTAGAAAGTTTAGGAGTAGTAGTGGTGTGTGGGAAATGGGGGTAGGGTAGTGGAACACAGCAGGCCAACCCACAATAGAGAAGAAGTCAAGAAAAACAATCAGTGAAACGGCAGGTAAGTGTGAATTCCTAGCTGTGGAGTGTATATAAACTTTTGCAATGGAAGTGTTGCAAAGGGTACACAGACTGATTATTTTTGTGAACAAATACATAACATACGTGATGTTAATGTGTTTTATCCTTCTCTGTTTTATGTCACAGAGGATTATGGCACCAAAGCCTACAAATCCATAAAAAAAAAACTCTTTTAGTGAAACTGAGAATAAGGTAATCATCCAGGCTCGGAGACACCATGGATCCTTCTTACTTGAGAGAAGCCAGAGGGATATGGCTGGCAAAAAGAAGACTTGGAACCGGTTAGCCACTGATGTAAATGCAGTTGGTGGTCATGGCCATAACTATGATCAGGTGTGGCACTGGGCCACTGACATGATTTCATCGGCATGGAGGAGCACAGCTACAGTTGCCTGTGAACAGCTGGCTATTGGGGGTGGTCCTGCTACCGAGCCACCACTGACACCAAATGAGGAGATCATGTCCATTATCAGAGATCTCAACTGCTCAGGGGAGCCTGTGCACCATGTGCTTTATGCCAGTGCTAATGTGGCTGAGAGACTAACTGTGTCCCAGGAGAAGATTCCAGGTAGGCTTACATATGGCAACATTATATACTGGCTCATAGACTATAATATAATTTGTCTGCTACTGCTTCTGATATGTGTTTTTTTTTTCAATCTGTACCTATTGATAAGTCATAGTTATACAACAGAGTTGTTCAACAGACATGAGCATGGGGGGATGGATCAGACAAGTTTCAGTTAGACCTGTTTCTTACAGGGCATAGAGGTGATTGTGTATTCACTGTCTTTGTGTTATTCCCATTGTGATACTTAATTGCCATCCTTTCATTGCTTCATTGCTTCCAGGACCATCCTCCCTGCAAAGTGTTGAGACATCTGCACATGTTAAACAATTTTTTTGCTTCTGTTCTTACTAAGCATTATTTAGATTTATATTATCTGTATGCATGAGAAGGGTGTAACAAGTGTCTGTATTGCTGTAGCATCTGCAATTTTGCAACCAGTGTTACTTTTTGCTCAGATATGAGTTAATATTTAGGGGAGTAGTAATTTCATTCCCGAGTTTGTTGCTTATTATCACAAGTAATCTTGACAGTGGAAGTGTAGGACTCCTACCACCTCTTGTTGGGAGTGTAGGTAGTCTCTGATGATGATGGTGGCCAAATGGAAGCACACTCAGGTGGTGCAGATGTTGTGACTTATGCATCCTCTGGATTTCCATCAGAAGCAGTCAGCATGCCTATGTATAGCCATTTCCCCTCAACCATCAGATAGTGGACAGATTGAGGGTGACACAGTTGATCAGGGTAGTGTTGTTACTGCAGTTTCAGTGCCGGATGCTTCTGGCCATAGCCAAAGTGTGGGCAAGGTGTCACGCAGGAGGTTTGGTACGGGTGATCGGAGGAGGCCTGTTGTTAGCCCTCCACTTGATGCTGATTTGTCATTACATGCCATTCGATGTACATTTAAGGCAATAATGGAGGCACAAGCACATTCCATTCGGGCCTCTGAGGACATGCTTAGGGTTCTAGATGTGGCACAAGCTGATGTGCATGACTGCCTCCACAGTATGGCAGATTCAATAGATTGTATGCATGCCATAATGGAATGGGCAGTTTCTGTGCTGGAATGTCTGCTGGGAAGGAGACAGCATTCACATGGCCCTAGAGCAGTAACATCAGCTGATGTTAGCCAACATGGCTGTGCCTGATCCCTCTCTCGTAGTGGCACTACTTCCACTGTTCCATCAGTGGTAGAGGTGTCCTCACCTAGACATGGAATGGCACGGGGGTCATAGACCTTGGTGTAGTCATGAGGACAACTCATCCAGCAGACATCATTCACATTCAGCCAGTGCAAATGATGATAACTGTGCCATCATCTTGTTTCTATCTTTTTGATTCAGGGTTATGTATATTGTCTGATGCACAGGATGGACAGCTAACTGACTGCTTAGGATATGTACTGGTGATGTTATTTGTAATTTTTTTCTGATTTATCACAGCATTTTAGTGTTGTAATTCCTACAGTGAAATAGTTGATATGACAGTCATGCTTACTGCTCTACTTGTATGTAGGGATAAATAGTTTGGCATGATTTTTCTATACTGGATATTTGAGTTGCATGAAGCATGTTAGTTGATAAACTGCATAAGTATATATTACATAAGTCAGACATGTCAGATATTAATGTCATTGCTGGACAACTCCCATACATTCTTCTTGGGTATATTTTCAAGTAACAGTATACAGGTATCTGACATTCATTCATGTTCTTACCCATTTATTATTCTTTTGTAGGTTCAGCACTTACCTTCATAGTCCTGCAGTTACAACTGTTGCCATCCAGGGCTGACTCTGTCTGATGCTAGCAGTACATAGTTATTACATGGGTAAGGAAAGGTTGTGAGTGTTGTCAGGCATCAATTTTACTGTATGTATGCGTGTAAATAGGATGAAAGTTGTACCCCTTAGGTGGTCAGCATGTACACTATCCTTTGCCTCTTGGCCAGGGCGAGTGCATATTGTGCATGCCTATGTCTACCTACACCCACAGTAGCTGGGGGATTCCCCCCTGACTCCTGCATGTGGATATGGTGACCTTGCCAGTGGTGGTGGAACGTTTGCTCCTAGCCCTTGGTGTTACTGCTGCAGCTGTTTTGGCAGGATGATATTGTGTAGAATAGCAAAGACTGTGTTACTTTTGGCACAAGTTCTGAGATTGTACTGCTGAACCTACTCAATGTATTTGGGCATCAAAATCGTGACCTCAGCTTTACAGTTCATACTATCCCTGCTAGTACTGACTTGCAGCAGTGAATGATACTTAAATGATATGTTTTTACACATAGTTGTACCTCTCCTTCGTGGTTCAACCCACTCCATTCGTGCTCACTATGCTCGGGCTCACTCTGCTCCCCTACCCCCCATATGCTCAAATTTATTTCCTACTCTAGCCACACCCTCCCACCAACTAACCAATTCTAACTTTAGTCCCCACCCTCTTTCATCACACCAACTCACACCCACCCCTCTACTCTTCACTTCTGTTATCCACCACTTCCCTACCTATCCTATTATTTCTTCTACCATGCACACTACCTACCCCATATTTCCTTTGTCCTCCCTTCTATGTCTTCTTCTACTAGCATTTACAACAACATCCTATACTTCACTTAGCATTACTCAATACCAATCTCCAACTCTTGCTTTACCTTCAAACTCTGCCATGGATTACTCAAATATAACCATAAACCCTCACCTCTTTAAAATGCACACATCACTTCTCTTAACCTTCAAATATGTCTCCTCCCACCTACCTCCATCCCACTCCATTAAACACCATCGTCTCCTTCCAAAACTAACACAGCTATTAATTCACTCCTTTACCAACATCAAACTGCAGGATGATATCCATTCTAACCCAGGACCACTCACCCCCAACCCACCTCAAGTTCCCATAACTCACAACTCCAAACCACCTCATATCAAAACAAGCAAAACTGACCTACTCTTAATTAACTTCACTCTCAGAAGTATACTCAGTAAATTTCAAGATTTCCAGGCCACTATTACATATTACTCCCCAGGCATTGCCATAGTAACTGAAGCATGGCTTAAGCATCATAGTAAAGATCAGGAGGTCTTACCCACAAGGCTACAACACCACCCGCCTTGACAGAACCAGAAAACATGATGGGGGCATAGATATCTTTTCAAAAGACACCCTCAACCTCAAACAAATTAATTGTACCCCCCAGACCTCCCCAACATTGAGATTATAGCTGCACACCTCAAAGTTAACTCCCACAAGACCTTTACCATCATAGCAACTTACCTCCCCCCAGGCAACTATTTAACCATGACAAAAAAATCTCCTGGACTGGATATCCACTAATTTCACCCAGGAAACCATTGTCCTTGGTGATTTCAAACTATACTGGCTTACATGCTCATCTGAAAACCCCTCTAATTTCATAAACCTCTATAATTTTACCCAAACCATTCACTCTCCAACCCGCATTGACAAACATTCTAGCAAGCAGTCCATCCTCGAGTGGATTCTTACAAATAAATCTAGCACAGATTACACCAGTGGCTGCCTTCCCGATACCCTTAGTGACCATTCACCTTTCATCCTCAGAAAAAAATTTCACTCCCCAAATAACATAATTTTCAAACTCATTCACAACAAAAAAAATCTTCTCTCTTGCTTTATTTATCACTCTACTCCATCAGCATGACTGGACCCCCCCTCCCCAAAAAAAACCCTCCAGTTCGATCTTGCAGTCAAATTATTTAATGATGCTTTCAAGAATATACTTAATATGCTAGTCCCCATGAGGAAAATTTGTACCAAATCCAAGCATTTACCATGGTAAACCCATAATTACTAGGCCTTACACAAACAATGTAACAAAGCCTGGTCAACATACCGCCAAACTAACAACACAACAGACCTACTAAAATATAAACAACTGCAGAACCAAGCTAAAAAACAAATCCTACTCAATAAAAAATCTTTTTTCCTAGAATCTCATGGGACACATACACACAACCCTCCAAAATTCTGTGAAGGAAAGGTTAGTTTGCTGTTATTTTTTGTATTACTGTATTGCCTTTCTATATTTTGAATACTGTAGTTTGTTTTCTTTACCTTGTGTTTTGCTTGCATTCTGTTTTAACAGCATATTAAAACTTCAAAAGACCACAGCTCTCTCTGTTCTGAGTCAGGCAGAAATAAGAACTGATTAATTAAGGACTCATTCATAAGACAGAAGAGGTCACTTAAGGTTAATCACTTGTTAACAGAGGGGGTGGAGCTAGGAACTAAAATTTCTATTTAAGGAGTAAACTAAAACATTTCAGAGCTTTACCAGAAAGGCTCATCCAGACTCTGATACACTTTGCTGTGAAGGAAAGGTTAGTTTGCTGTTATTTTTGTATTACTGTATTGCTTTTCTATATTTTGAATACTGTAGTTTGTTTTCTTTACCTTGTGTTTTGCTTGCATTCTGTTTTAACAGCATATTAAAACTTCAAAAGAGACCACAGCTCTCTCTGTTCTGAGTCAGGCAGAATTATTCCCGCTCTCCCACCCATTTAAGTTGTCTTGTTAAATACCACTGTCTTTCTAGTTGCCCGCCTCTTATGTTAATCTGACCATATATCTCATTTCTCTCTACTTTCACTGGCTTATGTGAGTAATCACAAAATCATCACTTTTGAAATCCCACCCCTTCAATTATTTAAATTTATTGGCCATCCTACAGTATTTCATAGTACCAAAATACAAAAGTGACCACCCCTTTCAGTCCATCTTGCTGTTTTAAAAATAGTAACTCTCCACTAAACCTTAACTTTTTAAACAGGTAAAACTCAAATTACCTACTTTCACATCTAACTTCTCTAGTGCACACTGCAGAGTGCATTCTTTTCAATCTTACCTTTAAGCATCCCTGTGACTAGCACTTTCTCTAATACCTGCTGGAAAGCACTAGGAAGCCTTAAACTCATACAAACACTGAACTCTCCTTGTTAACAAGGAGAAATTAATAGTAGGCACTAAACAGCCAATAATTGCAAAGTACATTGTTAAGGAAACAGCTCCTATACTTTACAAAGAAAAAAAAAGCCCCAAACCAGGCATGTCCAAGGGTCAGCTTCCGGTGATTTCTCCTGCCCACCTGGTGAATCTGGGCATACTGGGGCAATGCAGCAATTGCCTCATGTACACAGACAACCCTCTCCTCCTACCACCCAACACTACAACCTGTGAGAGATGCACTTACATAGCCAAAATGGAAGCAGAGCTCTCTCCACCCAAGATTGTGCTAAACAGTCAAGAGGAGAAGGTTAACACCCACACTACACCTCAAGCAACACATAGCCCTTCTAAACCCACACCACCAACACCCACATATAGCAACACTAAATCCACATATGCAGAGGCCCTTAACTGTAACCTGCCCAAGCAACAAAGACCTCTGAAGCTGAAATGCAAACAAACACCAATCACAACCAATGTGTCACATAGTTCACAACACCAGTGTGCCACCCAGCAACAGCCCCTAAGGCAAGACAATGTACCTAACACTTTAGTCATAGGTGACTCTATAGTCCGGCACACTGATGTCCCTCTCACCAGGTTGAATAAGGAGAAAATTACAGTCAGCTGCCTGTCGGGTGCCAGGATACGCCACATAACGCATAAACTCAAGTCACTCCATAAGTACAAATATGACTCTGTCATTGTCCATGTTGGAGTGAATGACTTGAGACGTACCTCCCTGGACTACATGAAAAGAGACATGGAAGAGCTCTCGGATCATGTGGCCCAGGCAGGTATGACCCTAGCCCTGAGTAGCATCCTGCCTTCGCCCAGAATGATACCACAATATAAGGATAAAATGATTGACTTCAACAATTGGCTAAGCTTATGGTGTCATTCAAAGGGGATCCAGCATCTGTCTGCCTGGGATGACATGATTGACAAACCACGCTGCTTTGCCAGAGATGGTCTGCACCTGTCGCCCCTGGGATTCAGGTTACTGGCTAAGGCTCTTGCCACCCCTATAGTGCCTTTTTTAGGCAAACTTTAAAGGACAAAACCACCACCATAACAGGTACAAGCATGCAAAATCTGAAGGTAATGCTACTCAATGCTAGAAGTCTAAACCTCAAAATGCACTCTCTCGAGGCACTCCTAAAAATGGAGAACATCGATATCTGTGCAGTAACTGAGACCTGGTTCAAGGCTCCAGAGAGCACCCCTGCAATACCAGGCTACAACTCTTACCACACTTTTCGCCACCAAACCAGGACCAAACACTAAAGGTGGAGGAGTGTCAATATTCACCAAGGATATTCACACCACCAGGCTAGTTGGCCAACACAATGTGTCTGAAATTCTCCAAGTGCAACTAACACTAGGTAAGACTGCAATCCAAATTGTAGCTTGCTACAGATCCCCACCATACCCCAAGATTCTCACTACACCTTTCTAAACATACTGGAAAATATTAAGATAGAACCAAACACCCTAATACTGGGTGATTTTAACTACCCTGCCATTAACTGGGAAAACTACTCATGTCCCAACACCTTTAAGAACGGTTCTTGGAATTCATAAATTCCAACGCCCTGGATCAACTAATCCATAGTCCCACCAGGGGCTCCAATATCCTAGACCTGGTCATTACCAACATGGGAAATCAATGCTCCATACCTATGGTCACCCCCTCGTTAGTCAGGTCTGACCATAAGCTAATCACTCTTAACATCCACATCCCACCCCCACCCCCCAGTAAAGAAACCACCATAAAAAAATTCTCCAAAGCCAACTTCATGCTACTCAAGACAGAAGTGACAACTTCATGACACCCATGCAGATGGGAACTGAAAGTTCAACTGCTGAATCCTACACTATGGCACTGTACGAGCACATCCACTCATGCATGAATCGTGCAATCCCAAACAGAACCAAAATGCTCTCATCCAAAAAGGAAGCCAATCTGGTGGTCCCCTGACATAAACAAACTTTACAACAAAAGGAAGAAACTTTGCAGAAAAGAAGAAAATCCCAGGATGCAAAAACTCCCTTACTAGCCTCAGTAAGAAACTGAGATGCCTCATAAAATCCTCCAAAGCTAGTTACGAAAATAAAATTGCCAAAGATTCCAAAGACAACCACAAAGCATTCTATAATTATGTCAAGAATCTAAATGGCAATGCTCAGATCTGCTCTGAGCTAAAACAGAATGGCATTAAATATACTGATCCGAAGGATATTGCCAATATCCTGGCAGATCGATTCAGTGCCAACTTCACCCCACTCTCACCCCCTAAATGGCCCATCTCAATACCGGAAGATTGCCAAATTCCAGTAATAACGGCCACACAGGTACAAAACGCACTCTCTAAAGCCAAGAATACAGCATCCATGGGACCAGATGACATCCCGGGCTGTGTACTACATGAACTACAATATGAACTGGCACCTCACCTAAGTGTCATGTTTAATCATAGCCTCACCTCAGGTTTCATGCCCACAGAGTGGCGCAGAGCTACAGTTATCCCAATCCACAAGGGGGGATCCACCTTGGATCCCGGAAACTACCATCCCATCAGTCTGACAAGCCTTATCTGCAAGGCCATGGAGCGTATTATCATGGAACTTATAAACAAAGACATTGGCAACCTTCAAACACTGGACCCCACCCAGTTTGGGTTTGTGAAGGGCCGATCTTGTCTCCTGAACCTGATTGACTTCTTTGAATCAGTCTCCAGAGCCATGGACAAGGGTAAGGTGGTCCACACAGCCTATCTAGACCTTGCCAAGGCCTTTGACACCATCCCCCACTCTGGAATCATAGATAAACTTACTAAGTTGGGCATTAATCCCTATGTCACCCAATGGGTTGCTAAATGGCTTACTGATAGAACCCACACTGTAAAAGTAGCCGACTCCAAATCCAGCTCCAGACAAGTGACAAGTGGAGTACCTCAGGGTTCAGTCCTGGGGCCGCTCTTGTTTGGCATCTACTTCTCTGAAGTACAGGTCAACACTAAGGGACTCTGGCTAACAAAGTTTGCAGATGACTGCAAACTGGGAGCCATTATTGAATCCCCAAATGATGTGGATACTCTACAAAAGGGCCTTACAGAAACAGATGCTTGGTGCCAGAGCCATGGGCTCAAGCTCAATGCCAAGAAATGTATTGTTATCCCCTTTGGGAAAAAACATGTATCCATGAATTACCATATAGGTGGCAGTACACTAAACACAGAAAGTGTGATAAGAGACTTAGGGACACAGGTGGACAGTGGTCTCACCTTCGATAACCACATCACCACAACAGTCAGGAAATCCTTCTATGTGGCACACCTCATCACAAAGGGCTTTTCATCCAGAAAAAGGAGGTCATTGTCCCACTGTACTCATCCCTCATTAGACCCATTATAGAATACAACGCCCCATTTGGTATGTACCTCTCAAGACATCTGCAACAACTGGAAAGGCCTCAGAAATACCTCACTAAAAGAATCACAGGCCTAAAGCAGATGCCCTACGCTGACCGCCTTAAAAAACTCCAGCTATACTCTGTCGCATATCGTCCACTCAGAGGCGATCTCTGCTTAACATACAAGGCCATGTCAAACCCAGAGCTGTTGGACATGCTACACTTAAAGAAATCCCAATCCCTCAGAGCTACATGCTCCAGGGATCTAAACCTTGTCATCACAATAAACAAAACATGTTGGAGGGATAGGTTCCTGACTCAGAGACTCCCCAGACTCTGGAATAGATTGCCCAGACATGTCAAGCAGAGTGCCTCTTTGGACCTCTTCAAGAAGAACCTTGATGATTGGATGGGAGAAAGGAAATTCACCCCAGGGATCACGTCAGTCGCCCTGCTAGACAGGGGTCCAGGAAAGTAAATAATGTGGAAAGAAATAGCCAGGGAATTGTTATGGCTAGGCTTGTATAGGCCCTAGGGCTGATAGCCTAGTACCAACCTATGAACCTATGAACCATAGCATCTGTGAAGATATGTGAAGGCTGCAGCCTAACTAGATAGAATTTTGTAGTTAATTCTGTCATTGTAAATATGAATATAATCCACAGGCTTGTTCTCTTAAATGTAAGAAAACCGTGTTAAATGCTGAACTTCAAAAATGTAACCACAGTGCACTCTGCTGGTAGAAAGCTGATAAGTTAAGCATTGTATGACTGTTTGATTTCAAAGCTCTGACATATAATGTCTGGAATGAGGAATTCCTTCTATTGTTTTGCGACCAGAGTTAATTGCTAGATTTTACACATGTCTTTTATTGCTGTAGTTTCCTGCCCAGGTGCAAGATCAAAGAAATGTTAAAACTCTGAGTTTCTGTTAGTCTGAGAACCATAGAAGAATGATGTAATCTAAAATGAGTCAGCAGTGATGTATTATTTTAAGACTTTCTCAGACAGAGAGAGAATGAGAACATTTTGCATTTGTCTTCAGAACTGACCACTCACCAGTACTCTGTCTTTGCTCTATATGTAAGTTTATTTAGAAATATGATTGCTCTTAGAGTTGGATAGGAAATTAGTCAGATTTAGTCTAGCTGTTTTCTATATTTATGTCAGACTATTCTACAGTATTATGTTAAGCATTTTCCTGTGATTTCTGAACTCTTGACTAGCATTATGTTGAACTGAGAAGATTTGTCTTGTGTTGTCAATGTTTATTATTAAATATTTTTAAACCTTTCAAATGTGGCTGTTTTGTGTAGAGCTAATTTATGCTCTAGAGTACTTGCATGTATTTGGTGATACTGTACCAAGCCACTCCAATAAGCCTTGTTGTTCATCCACTTACTATTAGGATAATAATATTGCACAGTATAATCAGACATCCTTTGGTAAGGGCATTTTAAGTAGCTGAGAAGAGTAGTTGGTGGCAGTGATTACTACCTTATAGCCTGGCAGGAGGGGCATAGTTGGAGAACCTGTGCCAGCCTACCCCAGGAGTGTCTGTGTGGGTGTATATAAACCAAATCTCAAAGTGTGTGTTTGTGTGTGTGTGTGTGTGTGTGTGTGTGTGTGTGTGTGTGTGTGTGTGTGTGTGTGTGTGTGTGTGTGTGTGTGTGTGTCAGCTACATGGGCAGGGACACGAAGCACTGGTTGGACAGAGAGGGCACTGGAGGTTTTGGCTTGACTACTCGGCTGACATCTGTACCCTCTAGCTGTGCCAGTGGGGAGACTTACTGGAGATCTGGAGAGAAAGGGAGAACCCAGACCCAGACTGACTGTGATCTATGTGTGCTCTTAAGAGAAATTGAACTTTACTGTGTGTGTATTTGTTATCCTTCCCAGTGTGGATGCCCCTCACTGGTGTTAGTGGTGAGGACTGAGGCTTCTTGATTACTGGGCCAGTGTACCGGTGGCATATATTAATTGGTGGCAGTAGTGGGATATCCACACCACATATTAATTGGTTGGCAATTGACTTGTAGTGGTGTGGATAGTGAATTCCTGTAGCATGTGTATAGTGATCACTGAAGGTGTTTTTGTACACTAAATCAGCCACACAGTGAATATTCAGAGTTCAGATCACAATTGTTTTACTTCTTTTGCTAGCTTAGTTAGTCAGGGAGAGCAGGCAAGCATGTCATTAGAGGAGTATGGCAAGCTGACAAGGAGCCAGTTGGCTGAGATGCACCAGGCTAAGGGACTGGTGCATGGAAACCTGACTAAGGTAGACATGATTGCAGCTTTGGTTACAGCTGCATCAGAAAACAGCAATCAGGAGGGCAATCAGAGTGGCCTTGGAGATGTACAACACTCAGAGAATGGACAGCTCAAGCTTTCTGCAGAGGTCTTAAAAATCCATCTGGAGCTAAAGAGACTTGAGTTGGAGGCCAGGCATTTGGAAACAGAAGCAGCAGAAAGACTGAGATGTCTACAGGACGAGGAGAATGAGAAACAGCTGCGACTGGAAGCTGAGGAGAAGGACAGGCAGAGGACAGGGCAGGGACATGAAGCACTGGTTGGACAGAGAGGGCACTGGAGGTTTTGACTTGACTACTTGGCTGAGATCTGTACCCTACAGCTGTGCCAGTGGGAAGTCTTATTGGGGATCAGGAGTGAAATGGAGAAACCAGCCCCAGACTGACTGTGATCTCTGTGTGCTCTTAAGGGAAATTGTACTTTACTATGTGTGTATTTGTTAACCTTCCCAAAGTGGACACCCCTCACTGGTGTTAGTGGTGAGGATTGAGGCTCCTTGATTACTGGGCCAGTGCCTGGGTGTCACAGCATCAACCTCCTCTTAAAGCCGGTAAAGCTTCTATTCCTCTCCCCCACCACAAATGTCACAGAAACCATAGCCTTACAATTCAACTCGCACTTCATCAACTCTGTAAGATCCCTTATACATAATGACCCCAATGCAGTTCTAACCATCCTTAATCCCACCTATTCCCCTACCTCTTTTACCGTATCACCAATCCAGATTAGCTATATCAAAAAGGTTTTTACTAAGCTTAAACCCTCAACTCCAGCTGCTGACCTTCTCCCAAATGAATTTTTAAAGCTAACTGCATCATCTATCTGCTATCCTGTATCCATCCTCATTAATCATTCCATCTCGGACAAGTATGTCCCCACTATCTGGAAAAATCTCTCACATCATACCTCTCCACAAAGGTGGCCCATCCACTGATTTCTCTAACTACCACCCTATTGCACTCCTCTCTCCTCTAGCTGAAATCCAGAAAAATACTTCCATCGTTAACTACTTGATTACTTACTTAATAACAACATGCTTTCCAACTCCCAGCATGGTTTCAAACCCAAACACGGCACCAGCACTGCCTTTATCAGTTTCACCAACACAGTTAACTAGCTAAAAACAAAGGCCTTCTCATCTCCTCAGTCTTTCTAGACATGTCAAAAGCATTTGACACTGTCTGCCATCAAAAACTTCTCAACAAACTTGCCACCTTCAACTTAAGCTCTTCATCCCTTCACTGGTTTCACAGTTAGCTCTCCAATAGCCAACAGTCCACCAAACAGGATAATATTCCCCCCATCCTGCCTATCTCTGTAGAAGTTCTACAAGGCTCCATCTTAGATCCCCTTTTCTTCACCATATTTACCAATAACCTCCTCACTCCCACCCAGTATGCCACTGTTATCCAGTATGCGGACAATGCCACACTCATCTACTCTGCTCCTACCACCCATGAACTTCAGGAAAAACACAAAAATCCCTGTTAGACATGGAAACTTACCTTGTAGATAATGAACTCATCCTTAACCCCCCCCCCAAAAAAAAAACTCATGGTCTTCACCAAAAATAAGACTTCTCTTAATAATTCTCCACTAACCACCTATTCATCCAACCAAACTGCAATTGAACCAGCTGAAGAAACCAAGCTCCTTGGTGTTACTATTGACAATTGACTAAAACTAAACAAACACATTACTATCACTATAAACAAAAGTCCATATAAAATTAAGTCAACTCTATAGAGGTAAAACATATCTCACCAACACCTCTAGACTAGCCACTGCCAGATCATTTCTTCTTTCCACACTTCTATACTGATCTGAAATCTTTACTAACTTATGTAGGACTGATCTAAACCTTCTAGAATTATGTTAACATAAAATAGCAAAATTCACTGCCAACATTCCCACTAGAGAACACCATTACCTGGCTCTAAAAATACTTAACTGGTTAGAGCTACCCAATCTACTTTAATTATACCAACTCACTGTTGCATTTTAACCAAACCAAATGACTGCTCAGACCTAAAAGACCTAGTCTAAACAAACTATAACACCGGAAACTTACATTCCTCAGAGGAACTCTTACTAAAAGTTACCAAATCTGCAAATAGCTTTGGTGACTCACTGTACTCTAACAGAATTGCCATGTCCTGGAACTTATTACCTCAGCACATCCTCAACCTTAACAACTCCTCCAAATTCAAAAAAACTCTTAAAAGAATACTTCACCCATTGGCTCTGTCCTTGTTCCAACCCCAACTAAGTATTCTGCATTTTGCCTTCCTGCCACTGTTGATATCTCTTCCTGACTATATTCTGACCAACCCTGCAGACTATTGGTTTATATATTTCACCGTGTATATAGTTCTCAACCAATATTTGTCCCTGAGTAGCTTGCATCGGCCTCTGCCGATACACCACTGATAATACCTACATTGTACTCAGCAAATGTTTGACAGATGCCTTGTTATTCACCAGCTTATACCTTGTACTCCTAGTTTCCTTATTTTTTATACTACTTCTTATTCATATTTATCATATTACTGCAATTTGCTTTGCATATTTTTATATTTACTGTAAATTGTTACTTTTGCATGAAGCTTTTCAACCCAGGTCTATGCTTGAAAATGGCCTTCTAGCCCAGTCGGACACTTACCCGGTAATCAAATGTAAAATAAAAATAAAATAAATAAAGAAAGAAAGATCGCTTTTATACCAAATAAATATTTCATCAGGTTTGTGTGTAAAAAGCATATCATAATATTAATGAACATGTATATAAATCTACAAGTGAACACTTAAGTAGGCTGAAAACCATAGCTATAATTGCTAAGGTGGACCCTGCAGTGAAAAATGTTAAAAATAAAGCATTAAGGCTCTGGAGATCTCAAAGTGTGGCATCTAACTAAGAAAGCACTTAGTCTGAATGAGTAAAAGTGCATTCAAGAGTATCAGAAAATAACACCAATGTCAGTTATTTTCATTGTAAAATATTTACAATGTTTGATATTCATTATTAATCAGTCCCATATCAGACTTTTAATAGTCTTTTAAACAGTGGGGCAGTTTTCTGAGTTCTAGTATGCTTTTTATGGAACAATAATAATTAAGCCAGTTTTCCAAAAAGAATTCAGTTTCAGCTGCCACAGTAGTTCACGTTTTTCTAAAAGATTAGTGATGTCTCCTTCCAGTTCCAAAGGGTCCATATGATCAATAATTTGAAATTTAAAGCCAATATGTGTTTTGTGAAGCTGCAGGTGCTGAGCCAGTGCATTATTATTTACTTAGCTGCAATTTCAGAAAGATTGACAGAAATCCTTCTTTTATGTCTGCTGAGCACTTTTCCCCACATAAAATGCTTCACAGTCATTCCAGCTTATCATGTAAACCACCTATTGGCGCCACACTTACTGGTGCATGTATCCAATGGTCTGGGCCTAACTTCAACCCAACGCCTGATGTTTCTGGCTTTCCTATACACAAAGGAAGGAGTTTCTCCAAGGATGTCCATTAAATATGAGCTTTCAGTAATTATGACCCAGTTCTCTTTAATAATATTAATGATGCCATGATAGTCAACAGTAAAAGTCAAGATACAACTGCCTTCAGATTTGTTGTCCATAGATGTCTTTAACACCCTCCTATAAGGACTGTTAAGTGCTGGTGAATTTGTACTTTTTAGTTCAATTATAGATTGCAGAATGCTTAACATATTGCTTTCATATCCCCTCACCCAAAAATCATTTTTAAGATCATTTAGGTTCTTAAGGAAGGGTTCCATTTTCATGGTGATCCTAGCCAACCTGTAACCCTGGGACTTAACAATGTTATATTTTGTCCTGGTGAGATGGAGACTCTTATTATGTAGCAGAAGTTTTACTCTGGCAGGTTTTCTGTAAAGATCTGTGTGCATTTTAACTTGTTACAAGTCTTTAGTAATCTGCATATCTAAGAAGACTGCCGAGGTGAGGCCTTAGGAAAAGGTGAAATGCAGGAAGCTGGTGGACTGATTCAGATAGCTGATAAAATCTTGTAATTTATCACCATGTCCTTTCCACACAATAAATATGTAATCAATAATTAGTAATTTTGTTAGTGAGTTAGTTTCTTAATAAAAGTTTGGATTAGAAGGTTAGCCTTAATAAGCTGTTGTTATATTATTTTTAATTTGTCTCTAATTTTTTAGTTTCCTGTCTAAGGTAGCACAGTCTCAGTTTACTCTATGGTATTAAGTGGGAAGGGGGACTTGGTTAAAGCAATGAGTTTAATGCTTTTATTGCTCTTAACAGACCCACCCTCCATAACCACTCCCTTGCTCCACATAACCTGATTATATATACATAATGAATGTTTTTGATGCTTTTCATTATACTCAACTAGGATCATTTATTTGTATGTTTCAATACAGGCTATTCCATTTTTAACTCAACCGTGGACTACCTAATATTTTCTATTTTATTATTTTGTAGTATGTATTTTACAGTTCGATTTTTATTAGTGAACTTGTTGCATAACATAATTCAAGGAGTGAACTGCACACCCTCCACACTGCAAAGTTTCTTCTTGGTTTGCTTGGTTTGTTTTTGACCTAGCACAGGTTGCATACTGGGTCGGATTTTTCTTTCTGCAGTTTATTGAATCCTCCTTATGATGTGCTAATATTTGAGACATGGTTCAGTATTTAACCAAGTTTATTCAGAAGTATCTATACTGTTAAGAAAATTACTCGAGAAAGACGTATAGTGATACTGGGAACAGGAATAAAGGGAAATAATCAAATAGGTGAAGAAATGTGTAATAGATACTCCAACTTTTCACTACTGTGATTTAACAAAGCCAGTTTTATTGCAAGTAAATGCCAGTCAATTTTTTATTGGAACAGTGTTACAGCAAGAAGGTCAAACAATTGTTTGTGGTTTCAGGTCACTGTCTGAATCACAAACAAAACATGCTCAGTTTGAAAAAGATTTTCATGCTACTGTATATGGTTGTTATAACTTCTAAAACTAAGTTTATGTTAGATAGGTTTGTCTAAAGATAAATTATAAAACACTACAAAGCATCTTTCTAAATCATCTACATAAAACACCATTACATCTATAAAGAATGAGATTGTCTTTGCATAAATCTGACCAGAGAATGCTATGTAAACCAGGAAGAGAAATGATAATTAGACTCTGTAGCACAGGAAGTAGCTCATTAACAGCCCACAGCCTCAATCCTCTGTGCTGTCATTCTCTAACAATATCTGTGTAAATTACAATAATCTGTAGAATGCACAGAGTCTGATAAATATATGCAGTTACTGACAGACATAGTAATTTCAAGATAGAAAAATCAGAAGAATGACATTCCAGAGGACAGAGAGCTATGTTCAATGTCTGTTGTTCAAATTTAACAAAGCAAAAGTGCCTAATAAGCTGCAAGACAAAATGCTTAGGAGGATACATGAGACACATCTTGGACCTATGAACTACAAAGGAAGAGTAAGACATGGTAGTTTTGGCCAGGTATGTCTCATCACATTAACATGGTGATAAACAAAATATAGTTGTGTAAGTTAACTTAAAATAACAACAGATGGTTGAATAGATAACTACTGCAGTAACTATATGGAACACATCCTGCCAAGAATCGGCCATCCAGCCAGTTCACAAAGCCTCTGACACCTTCTTCGTGCACCATACATCCTCTATAAATATGAGATTATGTCATCATGTTAAGTGGGATGTACAAGTATGTCAAAATTCAGAGCTTTCTTGCCCAAAAAGGGAGGATGAAACCTGCTGCTGTCTAACAATTTAGCTTAATCTAGTAGAGAATGTCATGTCAGAAATGAAAAGGTAGAATATAGTACCCTACCCCAATCTGGGAGGAAAAGAAAGAACAGAAAATGGGAATGGAGGGAGAGTGCTAATACTGCAACAGAGATATAGTTGTACATCTGCTCTTTTGTTAAGAAAACTTACACAACTGTAGTCTGTTCTTCATTTGATTACTTTTGCAGTAGTCATAATTATATGGAACATTTGACATTGGTTAGGAAGGAAGGATGGCTAGAGAAGGATCACAGTCTAGAAGTCCTTGTACAATAGCTTTAGCAAAACCCACTCTGGCTCTAGTAACTGAGTCTAGCTAGTAGTGCTTGGTAAAGGTGTGCAACTGAAGACCAAGTAGCTGCCTCTATAATAGATCCAGTCCCTACCCCTTTCAAAACACCTCAAAAGTAGCCACAGTTCCAGTAGAGTGAGCTCTGACATTCTAAGGAGAAATTTTATCATGGTGAAAGTAACACAATGGAATAGCCAGAGACAGACATCTGGAAATAGTTTGTTACAATACTGACTGTTATTTGTTTTCCATCAAGGATGGAAAAGGATGGTTAGGTTTCCTAAAATCTTTAGTCCTGTCCATGTAAAACCTTAACTGTCTGAACATCTAAAGTACGAATGATTCTTTCTCCACTGTTTT
The DNA here is from genome assembly GCF_019279795.1 of Protopterus annectens. Lineage (NCBI taxonomy): Eukaryota > Metazoa > Chordata > Ceratodontiformes > Protopteridae > Protopterus > Protopterus annectens. Next base: position 1,767,367,908 of record NC_056732.1, read on the forward strand.
GGGAGAAACACAGACAGATGAACAGTTTGTTTTAAAGTAAACTCAGAAAGAATTTTTGGCATAAAGTAAGTTTGGTCTAAGGCTCATCATGTTTTTATGGAAGGCTGCATAGACATAAGGGACTGTGATTTAGATACCTGTCCAGCTGAAGTCAGAGCAATGAACAAAACAGTCTCTCATCTAAGAAAATGTTAAGAAGAACTGACTGCTAGATCAAAACGAGAGAGAATTTCTTCATTACAAAATTAAAATTCATGAAAGTGCCACCTGTTTTCTAGATTATCTAATATGTAAAATCCTTTTTTAAAAACAGTTTGACTTGAAATAAGAATGAAAGAATAGTATTCAAAGACAGATAAGCAGAAATAACCAAAAGGCATACCTTGAATGAAGAGTTCCCTAGGCCTGCATTGAAGAATTCACATTGAAGAACCACAGGAGATCCCAGCTGGGTTGCTTTTTGCTCTCTTTTATAGTGTCAACCAGAAAATAATTTCCATTTGGCAAGGTGTGATTTACTAGTAGCAGGTTTTCCAGCCTCTTTAACACATGCAGCATGTCTTCAGAAAAAGGTGCAGAAATTGGATCAAACACCAGTCATCCTTAATGTCAGATGGAGATTTTGAATCTTGTAGTACTTTAGGGATCCCTTGTCCTGTGTGAGTAAGTCTACTCTGTAAGGAAGTTTTTAATAACTGCCACTGGCCAGATGCATGAGAAGGGAGAACCAGTGATGTCTGAGCCAAAACCTTGTATTTAAGGGATAAAAATAAAACATTTCAAGGCTTTAATAAAAAGGCTCACTCAGAATCTGTCATAGGCTCATAGGTTCATAGGTAGGTACATGCTATCGGCCCAAGGGACTAAGTAAGCCTAGCCACCAAGGTACCCTGGCTTACGCTACCCAAGAAAGTTATTTTCCTGTGCCCGTGTCGAGCAGCGCCACAGAAGTGATCCCCGGGGTGTATTTCCTATTTCCAATCCACTCATTAAGATTTTTCTTGAAGAGTGCTAATGAGGAACTTTGCCTGACATAGATGGGTAGCTTGTTCCAGCGTATGGGAAGTCTCTGAGACAGGAATCTATCCCTCCAGCATGTTCTGTTTATTGTGGTGACAAGGTTTAGGTCCCTAGAGCGTGTAGCTCGGTGGAATTGGGATTTCTTTAGGTGAAGCATGTCCAACAGCTCTGGGTTTGACATAGCTTTATATGTTAGGCAGAGATCACCTTGGAGTAGGCGATATGTTATGTAATAAAGCTGGAGTTTTTTGAGACGGTCAGTGTAGGGCATCTGTTTGAGGCCAGTAATCCTCTTTGTGAGGTACTTCTGTGGCCTTTCCAGCTGCTGCAGATGCCTAGTGAGGTACATTCCAAAAGGGCCGTTGTACTCTATAATGGGTCTAATGAGTGTCAAGTAGAGGGGAACAATGACCTCTTTTTTCCTGGAAGAGAACCCTTTCGTGATGAGGTGTGCCACGTAGAAGGATTTCCTGACGACTGTGGCATAGGTTCATAGGTAGATACTAGGCTATCTGCCCGAAGGCATTTATAAGCCAAGCCGGAATGTGTTGGAGAAAATGTAATTTGTGAACCATTCTTGCACAGCGCACACATCATTTTCCATCGAGACAGTGTGTGCATGCCTATTGTATGGTGTGCTGGTCTTTCAATTTGACTTCTTATTTGCTTGATGATGATTTGCTTTTTATAGCTTCTGGCAGCTACAGATATTGCTTTCATTTTCTTTTCCTCGCCGTAAGTCCTGTTTTTGCTTTAAGTAGGTAGGGAAGCACAGAGTCTTTTATTTCAGAGGGAAGAAAAGCAGGACTGGAACAGAGAGTTTGCACACCTTCTTCAACAAACTTAATGACGGGGTGGGATTGTTAGAACGCCATGAGTGATGTCACCAAAAGGGAGGAGATAACCTAAGTGAGTGACAGTGTTTCAGCTTCAGTCCGCTGCAGAAATGCAATTTAAAAAATTAGCCAGTGCCCCTTTAAGTTAACACATATACGGAGCCTGTGGACATAGGTAAACAGTTGGCTTACAGCTTATGTGAAAACTTCACTCCCCCTGTCCACACAGGGTCCACAATATGATTATCAAAGGAGAGACTACTATCCACCTGGGTCCCAAGGTCTCCTATCACACATTCGACATTAAGTAGACTGCTGCCTATGTGGTAGTTCATGGATACAGAGTTTTTACCAACGGGGATGACAATGCACTTTTTGACACCAGGCATCTGTCTCAGTGAGGCCCTTCTGTAGGATGTCCACTTCATTTGGGGACTCGACTGTGGCTCCTAGTTTGCAGTCATCTTCGAACTTCGTTAGCCAAAGGCCTTCTGTGTTAACCTGTACTTCAGGGAAGTAGATACCAAACAGGTGAGGTCCCAGGACTGAACCCTGTGGTACTCCACTTGTCACTGGTTTGAAGTCAGATTTGGAGTCTGCAACTTTTACAGTGTGGGTTTTGTCAGTGAGCCATCTGGCAACCCATCTTGTGACATAGGGATTTATATTTAGTTTAGTGAGTTTAGCTATAATTCCAGAATGGGGGATGCTGTCAAAAGCCTTGTTGAGGTCACGATAGGCTGTGTGAACCACCTTACCTTTGTCTATGGCTTTGTTGACTGCCTCAAAGAAGTTGATAAGGTTCAGGAGGCATGATCTGCCTTTCACAAACCCGAACTGGGTGGGGTCTAGAGTTTGGAGGTTACCAATGTCTTTGTTTACGAGTTCCATGATGATACGTTCCATGTCCTTACAGACCAGGCTCGTTATGCTAATAGAGCGATAGTTCCTGGGATCAGTGGTGGCTCCCCCTTTGTGGAGTGGGATAACTGTTGCTGTGCGCCATTCAATGGGCACAAAGCCTGATGTGAGGCTATGATTGAATATGGTGCTTAGGTGGGGAGCCAGTTAGTTCTGAAGTTCATGTAAAATGCAACCTGGGATGTTGTTCAGTCTCATGGATGCTATGTTTTACATTTTTGTGTAAACTGTATGTCCACAGCTAGTGGGGTTTGGCTTTATTGGCCTGGATGGAACCACAGAGACTTAAAAAGGTAAAAAACGTCATGGGCAGTCAGAAGCCATGTAGCTGAAACACTTGAAGTCCTTAAGGGGTCAGGTGTCTATATCCCATGGGCCTCCGTTATAGGAAGTTTAAGGTATCATGCAGTGAAAACTCTAGCTTGGCTGGGCTTTTTCTTGCAGTTTTTATTGAAGGGTTTGTCTGTGTGACCTCTTTAGACTTTGGTTTGCTTGCTTATGAGTTGGGCAACACAGAATAATTTTCTTACTATTTTAGCTACATGTTAGTTAGAGGCCAGACTACTGTCTACGTATGTTCCCAGATCTCTAAGTATTGAGTCAACTCTTTGGGGTGTTTTATCAATGGAGTGATTAGCTTGGGTGGATAATTTCCCAAAGGGAACTATAATGCATTTCTTCACACTGAGTTTTAATCCATGGCTTTGACACTGACACTAGTCATTTGTGTTAGACTCTCTTGTATGATGTTCATGTCATGGAGTTAATCTATGATAGCTCCCAATTTACAGTCATTGGAGAACTTGGTAAGCCAGAGGCCTTGACATTAGCCTTGTAGATTGGCCCAACAGGGAGCCCTGGGATACTCCACTGGTGACTGGTCTCCTGGTTGTAGTGGTCTCACCATTCCTGACTTCTTGGGTCCTATCTGTGAGCCAGCCAGAAATCCAGTGAGTTATGTAGGAATTTATGCCTAGTTCTGTAAGTTTGTCAACAATACCTGAGTGGGTATTGTTTTGAATGGCTTGGTCAGGTCAAGGTAGGTGGTATTCACTATTTTCCCTTTAGCCATAGCCTTTGTGACCCTCTCAAAGAAGTCTACTAGGCTGTGTAGGCAGGACCTTCTCTTAAAAAAGCCATACTGGAATAGGTCCAGTGTCTGTAGGTTGCCAATGTCCTTGTTGATCATTTTTATGATAATTTGTTCCATAGCTTTGCATATTAGACTTCTCGGACTGATGGGTCTGTAGCTCCTGGGTTAGTTGATGCTCCACCCTTATGAAGAGGGATGATTGTTGTGGCTCTCCATTCACTTGGCACATAACTTGTTTTGAGGCTGGAGTTACTGTACATACTGTGTTAGCTTCTTTAAGGATTAAAAGATTGTCTAAGCACATGACACAACTGCTACATTGTCCCAGGATGTCCATATCTATCATGCTGGCCACAGAGACATTAGGGAATTGCAAATCCATGTTATCAGGACTTGTGTTAGGGTTTGGCATTTATGGTTTATGGACTTGGTGTTACAGGGGTCACCTGAGTAGTGTCTAGGGTTAAGGCTAGATGTTAGATAGTGCTATGATCTGATATTATGCACTAACTAGCTGCCCTAAGCTTAACTCCATGCAAATCCTTTCTGGTTACAGGTTAAAGTTCTAACTACTAGCTTTATAGGTTTGCTACTCTACAGGGTTTTCCTAACTGTCACTGCGGGATGAACAGCTCCATGCAAAAGTGTTTAATTTATAGCAGACAAAAAAAGCCCAAATATAACTTCCATATCCTCTGGCCAATAAATGACTACACTTTCAGCTTCGTGGAGTGCTTCCCAACTTACAGAGACCAGGCAAACAATTTCTGTCACAAGGTGGATGATCCTTGACCTTCTTAATGTAAAAGCACAACAAAAGTAACTCTGAAGTGCAGATTAACACCAAAAACTAAGTCCTTAAAAAGCCCTCTCGCTGCTGAAACAATCTCACTATAAGCCTCCCTGTGTGCTTCCCAACTCGGACTGACCAGGCAACTTTAATACTGCCACTAGAATAGCAGTCCCAGTCCTCTTAATGTAAAAAAAAAAAACACATTTTGTTTGGCCAAAAGTGAAAAGGTACCAACCAGCTTCTACAATAGTTGTCACTTTAAGCCTCCCTGTGTGTTTCCCAACTCAGACTGACCAAACTACTTTACTACCGTCACTAGAATTAGCAGTCCCAGTCTTCTTAATGTAAAAACACATTTTGGTTAGCTAAAAGTGAAAAGGTATCAACTAGCTTCAACAAGTAATTGCCTTGGACAATGACTCTCAATTTCTTGAGTTAGGGTTCCATATAATTACACAAGAATGGGAGTTCAAACATTGTTTTACTATTCTGAGATATCCACATTTCAATAGTCAAATGAAAAATGTTATCCAGACTGCTCAAAATCATCATAAGTAAGTTAGCTGCTAATTTAAAGCAAAACTGTTACATAGCTTTGCTTTAGTACAGAAATTCTTCTATCCAACTGTTGGGTTGTTACCATTCTGTTGACGGGGAACAGATAAAAGATGAAACTGTCAATAGCTTCAGTTTTGCTTCATCCTGAGACTACACAAAATGTGAAAAAGTCTGGCAAAAAAAATCAACAAACTCAGGAGGTTTATTACGAGAAAACAGCAAGAGTGTTAAGTTCATCTAGAAGAAAAAGTGAGACTTCAAAATCCAAACGCTAAGCATTCAGAAAATCAGGAAAAGGCAGCTGTGAAAACATGGTAATTTACTCAGATAGAATGACAATTTATTTAAATTTGGGCTAACTTAAATGCAAGCTAATGAAAATTCAGCTAGACTTTTGGTAACAGATAAATGCTAGGATAAGACAACAATCAGCACACAGACAAACTGTGCTGAACTTGCAAGATTATGCTGAACATGACATTATGCTACTAGAGCGTGTTTCTCTAAACTTTTTTTTTTCACCAGAATGCTGCAATACCTCTTAAAATAACACAGCCAGGGATTACTGTAACTACCACACATCATCTTAAAACTAGAGATAGAAATTCAAAACGGTAAGAAGGTGGTATGACTTTAAAACATGCTGTGATAGCAAGTACTGATATCACTGTTGATATATGTAACCAGTAATTTGTTATGTAATTTCATACGAATGCTGGAAGTGTTAAAATGTTGTAGCCCAAGTGTCATACACAATATAGCATGGTAAAACTAACCTTAATTATTATTATTATTGCAAACTGTAAAATTAAAGCTAAACAGGAGGGATATACATATGTGTAGGTAGACAGTAGCTCAATAAATAAATCTAAGTGCATGCAGTGTGTCACATGGGTTTCCATCTTCTTCAGTGGCTTGCCATGTCAGTAAGTGGTTAAGATGCATCCAGATGTGCCTTTATATTAGCTCCAGTATAGTGCTTACAGCAGAATAGAAACAAGCTCAAATGCTATTGCACTATTTCTCTTCCTATACATTTTTACTCTTTTGAAACCAAGTTACTTACTACCATTCTGTGAAGTGTAATAAAGCAGCTGGTAGTGAACATGTTTGATGTATACACTTCAGAAATTACTAAGAAAACAAAATACCAGTGGTCGCATTCCATCTCATTTTTATAGCTACTTTAAATCCTGTAATACATTCAACATAGTCTTTAGAATAACGTACGCATTTTGGTTCATTTCAACATTTTAGAGGCATTCTTACCACTACTTGTAAACTGTTAACCTCATCAGCCAGGAAAAATAATCTTCTGTTGTTGCACTGATAAACTGTAGAACATAATCCATTTTTTTCAACTCTCAAGAAGCCAGCATTGAAGCTCCATAATTTTAAAGCATATATTTGAACATTCCCATCAGTCTCCTGTTTTCTCAATGCAAAAATCTAATGATTTTTCCTTATTGTACATATGAAGCCTATCATAATCTAGCTAAAACTTGTTTGAAACAGTACACATATAAAAAGAACTGCCCTCTACACATTCCAATATCAAGATACTAACCAACATTTTCTGCTTGATAAACTACTTACAGAGTTTGCACTGTGTTTCCATGGTTGCCATTTACTTCACTTTAGAGGAACATCAGTTACTCAAATTCCCTGTGAAAGACAAGCAAAACATTAAGGAGATGGTGAGTTTCTACAAACTGTTAACAATATGCTAGGCAAGACTAAATAAGAAAAAGTGTTATATACGTCTACAAACATTCACATACTCAGTATATATGCTGCTAAGCGTCTGCAAGTTTTAGACTAAATCATTTTGATGTAAAAATATGTTTAAATATTGTTAAACTACATTAACTACAGTAACTGATTATGTTTGCCTTGCATAATAATGAAGGTACACTGCTGAGGGAATAGCCATGTGCACGGTTACTGAATCAATGCTATGGGGGTGTGTTACAGTGCTCGCAGATGTGTAACACCCCCTGCACACTGTGAAAGTGCCATATGGCACTAGACCATTACAGAAAGTGTCCTTGGACACTGAATTAAATAGTTAATTTAACACAGGGGGTGTGTTAGAGCATCTGTAACACACCCCCTGCATGGCCAAAGTGCCAGAAGGCACTAAAAGATTACAGTAAGTGCCCTCGGACAGTAATTTATTTTCACACAGGGAGTGTGTTATTGTGTCAGTAATGCACCTCCTGTACTGTCAGACTGCCTTACAACACAGAGTGCATATGTGAGTTTCCCTTTTGTTTATTTATAATGTTTGAAATTTTTTTTATTTTTTGTCAAGTTTAAGCATAGCTGAGCGTGTTTGTGCGGTGCAGTGCGTTGCTCAGCAGTAATGCAAAAAAAGCTATATAGAAATATATAGCTAAAATCGTCACAGCTGAGTTAGCTGAATGATTAGAGTCACGGCTTCATGTGCAGTACTTGCATGGTTTGAATACCATGACAGACCATTCACCTTTTACATCTGAAAGCATTTCTATTTTTTTTATTGCTGTAGTTATTGATATTTGTCAACCAGGTTAGTGCAGCTCGTCCAGAATCCCAGTGTCAGTGAAGATGTGAGGTGAAAACCTCCAGTTAAACACAAGTATCCAATGCAGTTCAGTCACACACCAAGGTAATGTAATTAAAGTAGACAGGAACAGGTCATGTAAAGTAAAATACAAAAATACAAACACATAATAATAATAATGTATCTATAAGGAGTAATTCATATTAATATATACCTTTGTTACTATGTAAAAATCTTGTTTGCCCTTAGCTAAATTTTGCTAAGCCAAGCTAAGCAATGCTTAAACAGGACCTGTCTTAACAATACTTAGTAACGCTTAGCTGGTTTGAGCATTACTAAGCAGTCCCACTCTAAGCAGTCTTCAGCTGAGCTGAGCTATTTGTGCACGGTTAAGCACTGCTAAGCATTTGCCACTTTAAGCACTGCTCAACTAAGCTGGTGGGTTTGCACACTGCTGAGCTGTGCTTAGAATTTTCAGAAATGGTCCAATGGCGGCAAAGGGTGGGAAAATAGCCTTATTTAAGCTGCACAGGCAGGAATACAACCAGAACCTTTTGGAGTTTGACTCATGCAGGAACTATGACAGGAGCTGGAGAGGGAGTGCAGTTTCAGGAGCAGCGCTGGGGCATGTTGGACTCCTTGTTGAACACCATGATGACAGACTGCTACAGGGTCAATACCAGGGCTCTGAATACAAGTCTGAGACCTAGGACTGTCTGGCATGCAACTTCAACCTCACCAATGCCACTGGAATCCCCTGGTAAGTGGGTGCAACATCATTATGATGACCTAAAGCGGAGACAGGGGGTGCTCTTGGCCCAATAGATCCAAAATGCTCAGGATGGTAATGCCCCAAAACGTTTGTAAGTATACGAACCATTGCTTTACCAAATTCTAGCATGAATATGTGATAGACAGGTACACATAATGGTGTGTTTTTCCCCTACAGCTGCAGAGGACAGGACTTGCAACTTAGAGGCCCACAAGGGCTGCCTAGCAAGGATGTGATGACAGTGTGGGGAGTATAGATCTATCTTGCAATATATAGTACAATAAATAAGAAAGAGTACATTGTTTACTGCCAGTAGGTATAGTGTGTTCTGAGTGTACTGCAATAAATGTATTCTTAGACCCACATTGATATAAGTGAGTAATGCCAGATACTGTGCAATACAGATTAAAGAATCAAACAAGCTACTACTGATGAAAGAAAACTAATGCTGTAATAATAGTGTGTAGGAATGACATAAGTATATACTGTATTAATATTAAGGATCTTGTAATAAAGTACACCCTGAATGAAACTGTGAAGATAATAAATTACATTCATTCATCTACAGGATATGCAGTATAACTGAAGTCAGAATTTTGAATGTAATAAACCACTGTGTCATGTCACCCTCAATAAGGTTATTTCCACCAACTGTTGTGTTTATTCTGGTCTTTTGTTGAAGAAATACAATTGTACAGGTGTTCCATGGCAAATATGGCTATGACACCATGAAGTTAGTGAAGTTTGGCTGATAAAAAACTATTATGCTAAAGTGTAGATGTGAAGCGGTAAAACAAGATACAATGCAATTTGATATATGTTTTGCACTAAGATGTGAACCTTGAATAGTAATGTGTGATGTATTTTTAGTGTGTTCCCCTCAGGAATGTCTTGTGTTAACCTTTGCATTTCAGCTATATCCATTCCTGAATGTAGGTATGAAGATGCAGACAAGTATGAAACTGTAATAGGTGGAGACTGCAAATATACTTTGTGCAAATGTATATGGGTCGGGTATGCAACCCAGCACCCTGATATGGTCTGTACAGATCACACATATTCACATCCACTAGGGTTTAAATGTATACACCTGCATTCCAAGTATTAATACACAGTTCACCTACTATCTCTGTCATGCATGAATCTCATGCATGTATGTTCAACTGTCACTTCAGTCTTCTGTGACACTTATATTACCAGGTCAGACTTTGTAACCAAGTGAGTTTTAGGTACAAATCAGTCAAGCAGCCCACAGCAGTAGCCCAATAGCTCAGTGTGATAAGAAATAGATATGCTGTTCATTTTTGCACACACAGACCAGGGTTTGAATCCAGGGACTGGTACTAAGATGTATTTATAGTTACAGACAAGTAGTCCTGATTATTTGTAGAAACAGTCATGTAGTGTTAACAGGTATTTTCTCCACAGGGCTCACAGGTAAAGAAATTTTTATATTAGCTGTATGAGGGTATACTATGTACAGATGTACTAGTGTATGCCTGGTGCATCTGTGAATGTGTGCCGATAGTCCAACCCCATGCCTACAAATGACAGCAGGATAGGTATATACACCATGCACTCTTCCCGATACATGTCTCTCAAGCGTCACGCTGTCATGGCTAGTGATCACTGTTGCCAATAACCTTGGACACAGATATAAATCCAGTTGAAGTATACCAGTAGCACACTCACACATGTACAAGTCCCCTGTAGTTATGTACCTATAGTTCACATAGCTTGGCCTATACCATTCCAGGTCAACAACTTAACAGGTATGTATATGCTACAGAAGCTATAGGGCACAGGTAGATGTAAAGTAAGGGCAGACCTGTAGAGTATTGAGCAGTACTGTTGTGAAAAATATAGCCTTTACAGTTGTTAATGGAATGTTTATCTCTCCCCCCACCCCTTATCTGCATCACTAATTATTATTTGTATACTACAGGTGTGTTGTTCTCAAACCTAATGTTGAGACTTGTGTTGTATTAGTGTTTATATATTTCAATGGTTGTATACTAACATACCTTGTTTAAATTCCACTGTTGCTGGCCTGTTGCTATAAATGTTACTGGCATACTGTTACAATAATAACTGTTATTCCATTTATGCATGTGTTTCATTTGCTATGCAATTCTATTCAATTGTATTGCTCTGGGTTAATTGGAACACCCAGGCATGCTGTTATAACTAACGTTGAAATGTTTTGTTCAAGGCTAACCAATACACTTTGGCAAACCCCAATGCCAGAGCATGTTTGGGTAGGCTGATCCCAGTGTATCCGCCTGTCCCACCTCATCTGGCCAAGGCACCAGGTCCCAGCATATCTGGGACCCAACCTGGAGCTATCTCCTCCATTGGTCCTGCACCACCCTCGGGTGGAACCACCTCAGGTGACAGGGCCCATCCCCCAACAGACACGAACAGGATTCTGTCACCCGTAACCAGCTCTCAGGGATGGTTCGCAGGGTCATCCAGTGGGATTTGGATGACCCCCTGCTCCAGATAGAGGGCAGACTGCCACAACTTGAGGGGCAGCCTGGCCCTGGCACCCATCCCCCAACATAGCCTTCTGTGCCTTGAAGGGGCAGTGGTGACTGCCAATGGGTGGGGACCTCAGTCCCTCTATTTCCATCTGTGGGCACTTGGTCCTCTGATTCCCAACTGCCCTCCCCATCCAAGGTGTTTACCCCCCTCGTGTCATACACCACCCCTGTCCGCTGTCTTGTCTGTCTTGACTGTCTGCAAATGCAACCTCTCCTACCCAACTTACCTCTCCAAACGTACCTACAACCCTTCCCCAACACACTCTCACCTTAAAAAAAAGGGCAACTGTCCCAAAAAAAATATATATAGTTTCATACATAGCTCTCCATTTTGCACTCATGTACACTGTCATTATTCACTTTTCCCATTAATTAATCAACAAAGTTAAGTCACCCACAACCCTGCCTGTGGGGTGTGAGTCTCCAAATTCCAAATGGTCTACATCATACGCAGCTGTTGCTGCACAAGAAATGGAGAGCATGGTCCTTTCCTACACCCATCCTGCACATCCCTAGCTGCCTTTCATATTGTTTTTCCCCCTGCTTGTCCCCATTTCACCACTTTCCTACCACCCCTTTTTTCTTTTATTTTTTTTGGAAATATCACAGATTTAAGTGGGAGTAAGCACCACTCGGCATCGCGGTGCATTGCACAGACCCGAGCAAACCCACTTACAACTGCTTAAAACTGTTTTAATCACCATATCTGATTCAGACACTGTTCTGCCCAGTAACAAAGTAATCAGCCTTGCCAAGTCTTGAACACAGGACCCTCTGCACTATAGTCATATCAATGCACCACTAGGCCAACTCAGTTCTGGAGAATTAGTGTTCTTTTTTTAAATATATCATGCAGTACAGTCATGTAACATTAGGAAAAAAAGACACCACTGCCAAGTATTGAACCCAGAACCTTCTGAGCTATAGTCAGAGCAGTATATCACTAAAAAAACTCAGCTCTGGGAAATTAATGCTTTTTTTCTAAATACATCAACCAATAAAGTAAAATTAGGGGAAAAAAAGACACTGCTGCCAAGTATTGAACCCAGGACCTTCTGAACTGCAGTCAGAGCAATGCACCACTAGGCCAACTCAGCTCTGGGGAATTAATGTTTTTTTTCTAAACACGTCAAGCTGTAAAGTCATGTAAAATTAGGGAACAAAGACACCACTGCCAATTATTGAATCCGGGACATCTGGAACAATAGTCAAAGCAGCACACCACTAGGCCAACTCAGCTCTGAGAAATTAATGCTTTTTTTCTAAATACATCAACCAATAAAGTAAAATTAGGGGAAAAAAAGACACTGCTGCCAAGTATTGAATCCAGGACCTTCTGAACTGCAGTCAGAGCGATGCACCACTAGGCCAACTCAGTCCTGGGGAATTAATGTTTTTTTTCTAAATACGTCAAGCGGTAAAGTCATGTAAAATTAGGGAACAGACACACCACTGCCAATTATTGAACCCAGGACATTTAGAACAATAGTCAAAGCAGCACACCACTAGGCCAACTCAGCTCTGGGGAATTAATGCTTTTTTGGCAAAATATATCATGCAGTACAGTCATGCAACAGCAGGGAAAAAATACATCCTTGCCAAGTATTTGCCCCTGGACCCTCTGAACTACAGTTCACTGCAATACACCAACTCAACTCTGGGGAATTACTGGTATAGTGAGGTTTTTCCTCATTATATTGTCATTGTACAGAGATTTATTCATTTGCTGCTTACTTTTTGGTTGTGGGTGTGCCTCTTCTTAATTCTTCAATACGGTCATTTTTCTGATCCAGAAGCTAAAGAGTATGTGGCATTCATGTGTAAATATTGTCTGAAAGTGTATTTAATATGACTTATACTTAACAGCTGTTTATACCTAGCAAGCTTTCCCACTGCACTGGAAGTAATATGTTGTCACCTGCTTCATCTTTAGTTAGGGGATGCTGTTTGAGATGAGTAGGCATGTAAGCTGGTTCTTGTAACTGCTTATTATAGCTTGAACAACTTCACTTAATAACATGTGGGTGTCCGGGAGAATTTTACAGGAGGATGACATTTCGTCTTAAACTATAGAAATGACATGCTGACAGGGCCAATATTTACTAATAAAGACCAGTCAATAAATTTGCTGGAGTCACGAGTAATTTTGCTATAGATCCGAGTGCTTTGCTGCAGGAAATAATTCAGCTATGGGAGGGAGGGGTCTGGCTGTTTTGTTTTAGATACTCAGATGTGCATTATGAGCAGTTTTCTAACATTTTTGGTCTAATTGTTAACCCTGTCTTTTGATAAATATTTAGGTTGAGAAGGTCAGACACTTTATCCAAAAACTGCCTCCACATCCACCAGTTATTGCCACTTTTATACCTAAGTTCTTGATTACACAATGTAAATACTATTTACAATAAGGAGGTGGATTAATGACATGCACCAATAACTACATGGCAGATATAGCTTAAGGCCTTCAGTAAGACACTCACATATTCAGTTTACAATAAAAAAATGCAGCAGGTTTTACTGAATAAAATATAAAACAGTTTACTTTCTCAGTAAATGATAAAGTACAGCATAGCTCAATAAAAATTATACAGTCCTTGTAATGCCCTACAGCTAATAACTGTTCTCAGCTGCACAATACCTAGGGGGAAGGGGATGGTAAACAAGCATCTTGTGGGTGTCACCTTTTGTCTCCTCTTGAGACTAACAGTATGCCGAACTGCCTTGGCCATTCCCTGCCTGCAATGTCAAATGTCTGAGGCCTTAATTGGAACATCATCAGTGATTTATTCCCCCTACATGAATAGCAAGGGCACCAGTAATAATAAGGTTAGGAGGGGCTGTTGTTGTTGTGTTTTTCGGCTTTTCCTGGTTAGGGGTCGCCACAGCGGAACTCCGGTCCGCTAATGATTGGTAGTTGATTTTTACAGGCTGTACTGGACCAAAATGGACTTGATAATCCAATGACAGTAGCAGCAGCATCACCTATTATAAACATAAAAGTGAAGTCACATCTTAATTTGTTTCATAGGAGGTTGATATTTAGATTCTGGTTTCTCTGATATATAGTGATCTGGTGTACTTCCACTTTTCAGCCTAAAATTGATTTAGTATGTCTACATTAAGAAAGCAATCATCATTCTTTTTTTTTGGGGGGGGGGTGATTGAAGTATTAGGACATTTTACAGCTCTTGGACTGAGTGGATGGTGATTTCTTAAGGGGAAGCTGGTATCTGAATATGTTGTCTATATGTAGATGCTGTTTCACATGGTGTATTTATTACTTTTTAGTAGGTAAGTATACATAAGACACTGTCTGAGCCATGAAGGAATATACTGATAAGAGGAAAATAGCTACCTGTAAAATAAGGCTGCTGTATTATCTTGGTTTTATACATAAGTATAATGTGGCTGGGAAGAAGGTTTATTTCTTTACTTTTGAGGTGTAAGCTTATACAGAATGATGAGTTTGGTTGTCTGCTCTTCAATTTGTGTTTGAAGTTGATATTCCACAATTCCATTTGAGTGGGTGAGGTTACATAATTATGTAAGCAAGTTTTATGTTAATCAGTGTACAGATTTGTACCTATTTTTCATGGGTCTTTGTCCAGATTTTTGATGTTTCCAGGCTGAGAGGTATGTGTGTGTGTTAACAGAGTGGAGCATGACTTGCACTCATGCAGCAGTCCAAGCAATGTGGAGTCCATGATTGCCTGGCATGCCAAACTGAGGTCACCCCTGAGGAGTATGTATAAAACCATGTAGAGGGTTGCCCTTATAGTCTATCAGTGTATGGTAGATGCTTGAGGCCATGGCATCCCCTGGTGGGGAACCTCTGTGATGTCCCCAGCAACTGCATATGGTGTGTAATGTGAATGACATACAGGGAATTAGACATAATAATGGGCCTCACTGGGGGGGGGGGGGAGGATTTGGTGATGTGTCTACCCCATGTCTCTTGATGACATACCCTTATGTATGACATGTGCCATGTAGATGGTGTACCTTACAATGGGAGCAACATTGTGTTGAAATGTCATGTTTCCAAAGACCTGTGTCCACAGCTCCCTTATGACTGATTGCATGCCTAGACTGTTGTTAGTACTGTGATACTATGTGAGGACATCACTCTCCCCAAAGGGGTTGACACTGCATGTCCTATGCGGCTTGAGGCCATGTGTCTGGCAACAGTCATGTATCTGTATGAGACCCACCTAGGCAGATGTCCACATCACTAGGGCATCCAGTGATAGCACACAGTATGCAGTCATCCACAGACATGGTTGGACATAGGCTAACAGCTGTTACATGCACCTCAGGAGTGTACATCACATATGACAGAGGCCGACACACAGAAAAACAGGTTACACACATAGTCATGGGTCAACCGCTTGAGGTGGATTCCCTTATGTGGAATAGGTGGGTCGTGTCAGTGCACCGGTATGCTACCCTATGGTAACATATGGTGTGACGCATACATGGGGGTGTTATGTCTATAATGGCCACAGGGTTATACTGTCACAGAGTTTGTCCAGGTCAAGGTAGGCAGTTTGCACTGTCACCCTCTGTCCATGGCTTTGGTTTCTGTTTTTGTGTCATACAGGTCAACCAAGTGTAACAGACATGAACCCTTCCTTGACAAAGCCTAAGCGTGCATGATAGATTGTGTGCAGGTCGCTAATGTGCTTGTTACTGGGGTTATCTATAAACTGTGCTATGGCCTTGCAGAGCAGCTTGCTGGGTCTATCATGTGACTGAATGGGGGATGCACCACCTTACCCTAAAGGGGTGACAGTGGCCACCCATCAAGTGGCTGGGAAAAAGGCAGTACTCAGCCCTCCTTTGAATATGGTTCACTATGGTGTTTTAAGGTTATGCTTGGGGTCATGTAGGATGCATCATGTAATGTGACAGGCTTTCATGGCAGATATATACCATGATGTTCACATGGTAGAGGTGACCTGTTCCCTACATACAGGAGATGGGGGAGGTACTGTGGCTATCCTGATGTACTGATGGGGAAGACAGTGGGTGAGGCCTACACTTGACTCTGTCAGGCATCCAGTATACTATAGCAACATCACTGGTATAGCTGGTGCCATTGAGAACCTCAAGTGAGCAGCTGCAGGCACTTCCTGTGTTGTTTCAGCAAGAGATGACTGGTTGTAGTGGATGTAGACAATATAAGCTCTGTGTTTATTGTGCAGGTTTGCAGGACTGATCCCATTCTCATGTACACACTAAGGAGATCCAAATTAGGCACCTGTCCCTATTTTGTTTTGGACAGCAATATGTCATTCCTGTTATGGACAGTATGTATTGGAGATGTCCAGCAGACAAGTGTACATATTCTAGCAGAGGATGATGTAGGCCTGTTGGGTATACCTGACTACATGCATCTATACAAATGCACAGACAGCACTTGTGTGTATGTGTGGATATTGGTGCCAGTCCTTAATGAGGGGTTAGGGGCTGTGAGGCTGTGTATACCCTCCCAGGAGGATGTATTCCACATTGGAGGTGTATGCATGTATGGCGGACCCTAGCTAGATGAGTATTGTGGGAGATGGTGACTGCAAATGTGACCGCATGATGGTTGCTTTGCCACAGAGAATGATACTGTAGGTATGCTGCAGTGGTATCCCGTCTTGTGTAATGTCAACTGCAATGCACCTTCACCTCGTGTGTGGGTAGCCCCTGGCCATACCAAGGTGTTTGCCTGTCCACTGTTGATGGCTCTCTCACCATTAGTGTGCTGGCATGGATACATCTTACACTATATGTTTGGGTCATTCAAGTGACCCAGGATCAGGGTACAGACCCGACTGCTAATACAGTTGATAAGGTCCATATAGACCGAATGGGCTTCCTGGTCACATGTGTTGGCCAGTAGCTAGCTGTGATTTGAATAGGTATGTGCTGGCAATGGTGAATTTCCCCTGCAGTGTCCCCTGTGCATCTTACTGCCTGCACAGTGTGGAGGTGTGTATGTGTCTCATATATACAGAATCCCCATGTCCTTACTAGCTACACCTTTGCATCTGACTGTATGATAGGATGATTCACGAGGTAGGCTGGGGTGCTCTATGCAGCTTTGAACCATGGTCTGTGTGACTGCACAGATGTCTGCAGTACCTAGGATTAGGACTACCTGCAATGAGGGCAAAGTCATCTGCACACCTTTAGCATTTAGCAGCATGTTTGTCAATGTGTGTTGCACTGACACATGTATATTGGTAGTGATAACTTCACCACTTTTAATAGTGGAGTCACTATGGTGCTGTCGAGAACCAGTGGCAGATGAATGAACTAGTGAAGACAGATGGAGGCCATCTCTCGCAGAGCATCATGGTCTGTTTACCATATCATCCCAGACTCCCAGGTACTGGAACCCCTGGAATATCACAAGATAAATCTGCACATGTTAAAGGCAATCATTCCCTGATTGTATTGTGGCATCGGTCTGGCTGACAGCATAATGAAACATAAGGCTAGGGACGTACCTGCCTGTAAGACATAACCAGTGTGTTCACTCATGTCTCACGCTATATAGTCCAGGGATGTACATGTCAGGTCAAGCACACCAACATGTACTGTGACAGACCCATGACAGTAACTGTTGGTGACAGACAGCACTGCGTATGCAATTTGGTGGAGCTTGCCATGTGACACACAAGTAACTGTGACCATCCTCATACACAGCCAGATTAGAGGCACACCAGTGTGTCTCCAACAGAGTCCACTACATGTAAAGTACAGTTTTGTACCTACCATAAATGTAGATGTTCGAGGATCTACATTGCTGCAGTCATAACCTGTGGGTAGTCCGCTGTCCTCATTGTCCAGCAGCTGGACGCCAGTACGTAGTAGTACTTAAGCGCATGACCGACGCCATATCCTCAGTCTTTCTTGCCCCAGATGTCAGAAGGCCTAAAAATGAAAGGCCAGAGCCAAAATAGTAAACGCCCAACAACCACCAGTGTGGAAATAAAGAGTATCCCAATAAGAAACACAGCAACCACAAACTATAGAGGGGAAGGAGGAATGTAGATCCTCGAACATCTACATTTATGGTAGGTACAAAACTGTACTATGTTCTTCGTCTCACATAACCTGTGGGTAGAATCCCAAAGCAAAGGAAAAGGGAGGCTGGCAAACTAAATAGCATTAGGAGCTGCTAACATACCCTGTAAAACTGCAGTGGCAAACCCAGCCCTAGACTTGGAATATAGAGGGAGATGGTAATGCTTAGTAAAAGTGTGTACTGAACTCCAAGTAGCTGCCTCCAAAATATCCTTAGTAGCTACCCCCCTCAAAAAAGTAGTAGATGTGGCAGTAGCCCTAGTAGAATGAGGTCTGATCCCAGCAGGAACATTCTTCCCATGATGAGAATAACAAAAAGCAATACATTGAACAATCCACTTAGAAATAGTCTGCTTTGAAACAGCTTTCGCTTGTGAACCCAAAGCAAAGGAAACAAATAACTGTTGAGTCTGTCTGAACTCTTTAGTTCTGCTCAAATAATAACGTAGCTGCCTGTGGATATCCAAAGAATGCAAGACTTTTCCCCCCTTATTTTGGGGATCAGCATAAAAAGTAGGCAAAAGAATAGACTGGTTCAAGGCCACATTAGAAATCACTTTAGGCATAAAAGTAGGGTTAAGAAACTCTATCCTTATGGAATATCAGAAAGGGTTCAACTGCCATGAGAGCCTGCAATTCAGATAACCTCCTAGCAGAAGTAATGGCCAACAAAAAAGCAGTCTTCCAAGACAAAAACTTCAACTCAGACGTAGCTGCAGGTACAAAATTGAGAAGGAGTAGGAGCTCTAAGAAATTGTTTGAACAAAGGGTGAGAAAATAAAGGAGGGTCACAATCATAGTGAGCAAAAATAGCTGCAGCATGAACCTTCACAGAAGAGAATGACAAACCCTTGTCCAGTAATTCAGTAAGATACTGTAGTGCAAAACTCAAATTAGGTACTGAAACATCAAAGCCCTTTGCTGTGCTCCAAAGAAAAAATCTCCTCCATTTATCAGCATAAGATAGAGCATCCACTTTCCAAGCATTTGGGTGGAACATCTTTGTGCAAAATTTTGGCAGTTGGAAATTCAGTGGAGAGTCGAAGAGATCTATGTCTGCCACGGTCAACTGTTTGAATACCTGAGGGTCCAATTTCCACTCGTGGGGATCCACAATTTGTCTGCTCAATACATCTGCTAGGGAGTTCTGTGTTCCTGGCAGAAGATTGATGTGCAAACTCAGAGCAGACTCCCACAATATCATTGCTTGTCTGCAAAGAGGGTAGGAATGGGTTCCCCCCTGCTTGTTGATGTACCACATGACTGTTGTGTTGTCTGTTTGAATCAACACCTGTCCCGCTGAAGTAGGTCCTTGAAGGCCATCAAGGCAAATTGGACTGCTAACATCTCCTTCATGTTGATATGCAAATGTAGTAGTTTGGGAGGCCACATGTCTTGAATCCATTTCTGTGCTCCCAAGCCAAGTCCGAGGCATCTGTTTAGGTGACATTCCTGAGCCCACCACAAGAATTCCTTCTGGATGCAAGGTATAATCCGAATGACAGTGCAGTGTTGAGTCCACACACTTTTGAGATACCATTGTAGCTTCCTCATATGCAGTTTGGCATTGGGAAGTACTAGAATGCAAGATGCCATGAACCCCAAGGCTTGAAGGTCTGTCCTTGCAGTCAGCCTGGACATTACTGATAACTGCTGGAAGTATAGATGAAGAGTTCTTTGTTTGTCCGGGGTCAGAAATGCCATCTGAGAAGCTGTATTCAGTCTCACACCCAGAAAGCACATGTCCTGAGAGGGCACTAGACTGGACTTTATTTCATTCACAGAATACCCTAGGCACCTTAAAACTGCAATTACATACTGGAGATGTTGTAGTAACTTGTCTTTGTCTTGAGCAAGAATCAGGCAATCGTCCAGATAATAAATTTGTATTCCTCTCTGTCTGAAGAAAGCAATTACAGGAGCCAGAACTTTAGTAGATAAACCAAAGGGCAATGCAGAGAACTGATAATGAGAAGTACCAGCCCGAAATCTCAGGAATCTCCTGCAGCTGGGCCTGATAGGGATGTGAAGATAGGCCTCTTTGAGATCCAGGGTTACCATCCAGTGATCTTTGCCTAGCATAGGCAGAAGTTGTTGTAATGTTAACATTTTGAACTTTGGAATGTCTAGGTAGGTATTGAGAATGGACAAATCCAGAATTGGCCTCCAAGTGTTTCCTTTCTTTGGCACTAGGAATAGACGGGAATAAAGGAGGGACCACCTGAATTGCCCTCATCTGCAAAAACAAAGAAATTTGCTCATGAGCCTCCAGCCTTTGCTGAGGAGGCACATCCGGCATGCCTTTGAAAGGAGGAAAAGTGTGAAAATAAAACTTGTAACCTTGATTTATTATATCCAACACCCATTTGTCCTGGGTGACCAAATGCCAGTTTTGTTTGAAAAGTCCCAACTTTCCTCCTAGAGGAGCTGCCAGTAAAGAAGGGTCTGGCAGCTGAAGATACAGGTCATTGGGTCTGTTTACGAAAGGGCTGACCCCTGCCCTCACCAGAAGACTGTGCAGGAGAACTCCAAGTCCTAGGTCTGAAAGAACCCTGACCGTGAGCCCTGCCTCTACCACGTCTAGACCTGCCCTTAGACTGATAATCCAAGAAGGATAAGACCATCCTCTAGCAGGCCAATTCCTACTAAACTTAGGGGCTGCACCTGCAAAAATCCTTGACCGTCTGCATAGATTTAGCCTTATCTTCCATCTTTTCAAAACTGATTCCACAGGAGGACGTACTTCAGATTGAAGAGGAGCCTTAACATGCTCTGACAAATTTTGATCCTTAAGCCAGACATGTCTACGAATAACTGAACCTGTAGCAGCCACCCTGGATGAAGCCTGAAGAGCATCGAAACCACACTGCAAAGAATGTTTGACAACTTGATCTGATGCATGAACCAACTCCTGGAGCTCCTTACACTCTATACCCTCAGATAAAGCATCCACCTTGGATTTCAATTGACCTAACAAAAAGTTCTGATACTTCAGCATATGAAATTGGCAATTCAAAGCCCCCCACCTATCTAACGCTCTAGAATCTTTATCCAAAGGAACTGGGACCTTGAATAATAGTTTCCGGATCAGCTCTAGGACTCTTGTACAAATACTTATGTGCCTCTGGAACTCTGTAATATCTGTCTGGCTTAACACGGGCACGCGGCCACGAATCAGGATTAAGGGAACATTAAGAAAACATCCTGAACAACATCTAAGACAGGAGGAATAGCCAAGGGCCTATGTTGTGGCAGAAACAAAATTCGAGAATCTGAAAAATCCTGACCTTCCCACTTGAAATGTTCCCTCATGGAATGTAAAGTCTCAGAAAATCTGAGGAGAAGCAGAAGGACAGGAGTCCTCTGCATCCGAATCTGAATAGGAGGAAATCCTGAATTTCTTCAGCTGAGGAATCAGAGTAGTCTGAAGAATGATCCATTCAGAACCCTGATCAAAGTAATCAAGTCCTCTGCCATTTTCAACATATGCATTTTAGGAACAGGGGCTGGAGAGCTAGAACTATGACCAGGGCCAACAAGACAAGGTTTGGCCTTAGCATGGCCTTTAGCCGTAAAGATGGAACTACAGATACCTGAGAAGCACCCTCAGCTGGGCCTAACTCCTGAGAGGCCAACTCCTGCAAAAGTAAAGGTTCCAGGATCCACAGATTCAACACTCATCGGTTTAGACCTCAAAGATTTGTCTTTACGCTTTTGAAGCGCGGGCGCCGGCGGGGATCCGACGGCATGTTTATAGTTTTACACCGTTGCGAAAACAAGCCTGGCACAATACAGAAAGAATGATAATCCTATGAGGTATCTCTGACATCCGGATAACTGAGGCAAGAAAAAAAAAAATTTTCCTAACGGGTACTTAGCCCAAATGCTGCTTCTGCTTGGACCATGTGGCAAGAAACTGACATCAGCTCTGGGCGACCGACGCCAGTCTAGCTCTTTGGTATTCGGGCTGACCGAGGACAGCGGACTACCCACAGGTTATGACTGCAGTAATGTGAGACTAAGAACATCATGTATGACATGGGCTGATACCTGCATGGCTGTGAGACACAGGTGTGTGTCCATGTGTGGTATGTGCTGTGTACAGCGGTGGCATTCATGTGTGGCTCTGCCTTGGAGATCCACTTTCTCTGTGGATGTGGATGTTGAGGATCACTACAGATGTTTGTGTGTGCTGTGTAGGTGTGGCTGGTGTTTGAGGTGTACTGATTGTGTTGATAACTTGTTTAGGGACAGATATGTGGCCTTGACAGGAACAGAGTATGGACTGCAGGTTATTACTGTTACTGCATTTCTCACACAGTGTATTCCTTGCTGGTGTTTGTAGATGGCTGTCCATCCACGCACATGTGGCAGGTGCTACATAGGTCCAGGATGCCCATATCAAGCACACTGGCTGGGGAAACTGTAGGACATTGTCAGCCATATAGTCTAGAATCTGAGGGAGGAAGGCCAGGGAGACCTGAGGGGAGGGTCTACAGACTATGTGATTACTAATACAGTAGGAGGCTGACAACACACCAGACCATGTACACAGGCTATGAACAGGCAGTAATAGGTGCAACAGGTACATGCATTGCAACAACTCATAGCACATGCAGCAAGTAGCATGAAACAGCAGGATCAGGGCGGCAATGCATGGTATATTGCCACTGTGTTGCCGATACCCACAGACATACTGTGATAATAGATGGCAGAGTTATGATGTTGGGGTTAGTGGTGGATAGCTCTGGCAAACATGGATGTGCAGGGTCTGTACATAATGGTGAGCAATGTATGCAGTCCTGTGATGTGTTCCCCTGTTCATGTCTGTCAGGTGGGATGTACAGATGTCGCAACCCACCCTTTTCAGAAGCTGGACCACTGCAATTCATGATCCCCTGAGACTCCATCAACAGGTGCTGCTGTCAAGGTTTCGCCACAACCAGCAACAATGGGCTGCACTGTGGGCAGACCTGGTAGCAACAGTGAATGATGTGGGCCACCGGGACAGGAGGTATGTTCAGGTCCAACAACGTGCTACTGATGTCATACAACATGCACGGAAAAGGGCTGCAGCTGTGGCCAGGGACTATGCCGGCACAGGACGAGGGCCACCTATATAACTACCATTGTTAGCCACAGAGGAGTTCCTGGCACACCTGGGTTCAGCCACCAGCTCACAGAATACCATCAGTACATATGTCGTGGAGGTTGATGTCACAGATTCCACAGATGTGGAGCGTCCAGGTAAGCCTCCAGTGGTCATCACTTTAATACTGTAGCATTCATAGAGCAGCAAATGCATACCTGGATGCATATGTGAGGTCAATCAGCATTTGTGGATGGGGATTTGTATTGCACACATGTGCACACATATTGTGAATGTCAGCAATTTGGGGAGTATCACAGTTTATACTGTACATGCTGATAAATGCACATATCCTGTACCTTAAAATGGAGAACATCAATATCTGTGCAGTGACTGAGACCTGGTTCAAGGCTCTAGAGATCACCCCTGCATTACCAGGCTATAACTCATACCACACTTTTTGGCCATTTAACCTGGACCAGAACACCAAAGGCGGAGGTGTGTCCATATTCATTAAGGATATCCACACCTCCAGGCTAGTTGCGCAGCATAATGCATCCAAGGTTATCCAAGTGCAACTAACTCTGGGCAAAACTGCAATACAAATTGTAGCTTGCTACAGATCCCCTCACCATGCTCCAGGATTCCCACTCCTCTTTTCTTAATATATTGGAAAATATTAGGGTTTATTAGGGTTTAATCAAACACCCTAATAATGGGAGATTTCAACTACCCCACTGTGAAGATTGGGTGAAGACAGGTGAAGGCTGCCAGCCTATCCAGATAGAATTTTGGAGATAATTCTGTCATCTGTAAATACTAATGTAAACCACAGGCTTGTTGTCGTAAATGGTAAAAATACTGTTACACGTGGAACTGGAAAATAATGCAACAACAGTGCACTCTACTGACCAAGTAAAGCATGCTGTGACACTTTGATGTTAAAACTCAGAGCCAGTCAGTCTAGAGTGAGGCATTCTTCCTATTGTTTAATGCCAGAGTTATTGGCCAGAATTTGCATGCATAAATGTTCTTTATTGCTCTGGTTTCTGCCCAGAGGTGAAGAATGTAAATGTAGTTTCTGTTAGCCTGAAAACCCAGGGAAGTGTGAAGAATGATGTAATGTGAACTAGGAATGTGATTTTATAAACAGAGAATCAGAGAACATTACACATTTTTGTCTTGACCATCCAATTCACCAACACTGTCTTGCTCTATATGTAAGTTTATCTTAGACTTGTGTTTTCTCTTAGAAATAGCTAGAAACTAGAAAGATTAGACTAGGTGTTCTTCTGTGATGTCAGAACTGTACTACTGAATTATTTTAAGTATTTCTCTGTGATCTCTGAACTCTTGACTAGCACTGTGTAGTAAAAAGTATTGTCTTGTGTTTTCACTATTTGTTATTATATATTTTTAAACCCTTTCAACTGTGGCTGTTTTTGTAGAGATAAGTTAAGCTCTTTAGAGTACTTGCATGCCTTGGGTAAAATTGTACAAAGCCACTCTAACAGCTTTAGCCCTGGGCTATACTACCATTTGGATAATAATATTGCACAGTAATAACTGGACACCCTTTTAAGGGCCTTTGAGTAGCTGATAAATATTAGTGAGTGGTGGCAGCCGGTACTACTGTATAGTCTGTGAAAGAAGGGCACAGCTGGAAAACCTGTGCCAGCCTTCCCCAGGAGTGTCTGTGTGGTTGTATAAACTCTTCTCAAAGTGTGTGTGTGTGTGTGTGTGTGTGTGTGTGTGTGTGTGTGTGTGTGTGTGTGTGTGTGTGTGTGTGTCAGCTACTTGGGCAGGGACACAAAGCACTGGTTGGACAGAGAGGATGCTGGAGGTTTTAGCTTGCCCACTAGACTGAGATATGGACCCTACAGCTGTGCCAGGGGGAGTCTTACTGGGGACCTTGATAGAAGGGAGCAACCAGCCCCGGACTGACTGTGATCTCTGTGTGCTCTTAAGGGAAATTGCACTTTACTGTGTATATTTGTTATCCTTTCCTCCTATATCAGATGCCCCTCACTGGTGTTAGTGGTGAGGATTGAGGGTCCATGATTGCTGGGCCAGGGCTTGGGTGTCACACCCACCATTAACTGGGAAAACTACTCATGTACCAACTCCTTCACTCAACGCTTTCTGGAATTCATAAATTCTAATGCCCTGGATCAACTTATCCACACCCCCACTAGGAGCAACAATATCCTAGACCAAGTCATTACCAATATGAGTGACCAGTGTTCCACACCTGAAGTCAACTCCTCATTGGTCAGATCCGACCATAAGCTAATCACCCTAGATATCTGCATCCCACCCCCACCCACCATTAAGGAGACCACAGTAAAAAATTTCTCCAAAGCCAACTTCATACTTCTTAAGACAGAAGTGGCGAACTTCATAACACCCATGCAGATGGACAATACAGTTATGACTGCTGAATCCTACACAAATGCACTCTATAAGCACTTACACGAGTGCATGGATTGTGCTATCCCAAACAAAACCAAGAAGCTATCCTCCAAAAAAAAGGAAGCCAATCTGGTGGTCCCCTGCCATAAACAAACTCTACAACAGAAGGAAGAAATTGTTGCAAAAGAGAGTAAAATCCCACGAGTGGAGGAGCTCGCTGGTCAGCCTCAGTAAGAAGCTGAGATCCCTTATAATATCCTCCAAAGCTAGCTACAAAAACAAAATCGCCACTGATTCTAAGGGCAACCACAAAGCATTCTATAGCTATGTCAATAATCTTAATGGCAGCACCCAGATCTGCTCTGAGTTACAGCACAATGGCACAAAAATTACAGAACCAACTGATATTGCCAACATCCTGGTAGATAGGTTCAGTGCTAACTTTACCCCTCTCTCACCCACTAAAGGGCCCATATATACAGGACGAATGCAGAGTCTCTGTAATCACATTTATGCAGGTAAAAGCTGCACACTCTAAAACCAAAAACACAGCATCCATGGGACCAGACAACATCCCAGGCTGCATTTCACATGAACTTCAGAATGAACTGGCTCCCCACCTAAGCACCATGTTCAATCATAGTCTCATGTCAGGCTTTGTGCCCACTGAATGGCGCACAGTAACAGTTATCCCACGCCACAAAGAGGGAGCCACCACTGAACCTGGGAACTATTGCCCTATTAGCCTGATGAGCCTGGTCTGCAAGTCCATGGAATGTATCATCATGGAACTCATAAACAAAGACATTGGTAACCTCCAAACTATGGACCCCACCCAGTTTGGGTTTGTGAAGGCAGATCATGCCTTCTGAACCTGACTGACTTCTTTGAGGCAGTCACCAAAGCCATAGACGAGGGTAAGGTGGTTCACACAGCCTATCTTGACCTCGCCAAGGCTTTCAACACCATCCCCCATTATGAAATCATAGCTAAACTCACTAATCTAGGTATAAATCCCTACGTCACAAGATGGTTGCCAACTGGCTCATTAACAGAACCCACACTGTAAAAGTTGTAGACTCCAAATCTGACCTCAAACCAGTGACAAGTGGAGTACTACAGGGTTCAGTCTTGGGACCTCTACTGTTTGGCATCTACTTCTCTAAAGTACAGGCTAACACAGAAGGCCTCTGGCTAATGAAGTTCGCAGATGACGGCAAACTATGAGCCATAGTCCAGTCCCCAAATGATGTGGACATCCTACAGAAGGGTCTCACTGAGACAGATGCCTGGTGTCAGAGGCATGGCCTCAAGCTCAATGCCAAAAAGTGCATTGTCATTCCCTTTGGTAAAAACTTTGTACCCATGAACTACCACATAAACAGCAGTCTACTTATCACCGAATGTGTGATAAGAGACCTTGGGACCCAGGTGGACAGTAGTCTCTCCTTTGATAATCACATTGCCACAGTAGTCAGGAAATCCTTCTATGTGGCACACCTCATCACAAAAGGGTTCTCATCCAGGAAAAAAAAAAAGAGGTCATTGTTCCACTCTGTTCGGCCCTCATTAGACCCATTATAGAATACAATGCCCCTTTTGGAATGTACCTCACAAGACATCTGCAGCAGCTGGAAAGGCCACAGAAGTACCTCAGAAGGAGGATTACTGGCCTCAAACAGATGCCCTACACTGACCACCTCAAAAAACTCCAGCTTTACTCTGTAGCATATCGCCTACTGCAAAGAGATCTCTGCCTAACATATAAAGCTGTATTAAACCCAGAGCTGTTGGACATGCTACACCCAAAGAAGTCCCAATCCCTACAAGCTACACACTCTAGGGGCCTAAACCTTGTCACCACAATAAACAGGACATGCTGGAGGAATAGATTCCTGTCCCAGACACTTCCTATACCCTGGAACAATCTACCCATCTATGTCAAGTAAAGTTTCTCATTAGCACTTTTCAAGAAAAATCTTAATGAGTGGATGAGAAATAGGAAATACACCCTGGGGATCACGTCTGTGGTTCTGCTCGACAGGGGCACAGGAAATTAACTTTCTTGGGTGGCGTAAGCTAGGGAACCTTGTTGGTTGGGCTTACTTAGGCCCTTGGGCTGATAGCCTAGTACCTACCTATGAACCTATGAATGGTACATGTGTGTGTCCTGACAATACCTATCCTCCACAAATCCATAGGTACCTCTGATGTGGCTATGGAACATCAACTTGCAGCTGGTGAGTGTGATAGTGTCATGTAATGGCTCACCTATACCCTAGGCATGTTAATGGCTGCCAGTTTGCCATGCACATGACAGTTAAGCATATCCATGTTGCAATACATGCATATTCACTTGTGGTGAGGTTCACTGCAGTGCATCACATTGATAATCACAGTAGCATATCTGCAGGAGCTGTAACATATTTGTACATAGTTTTGTATAGGTGTAGCCAGTCTGCTATACAGAGGTGCATTATTATTCTGTAAATGGGTGCACTGTGTTAGGTGAAGGTCCATCCCATACTCTATCTTGTCACGTATCTCACAGGTATACAGTACTAGCAACATTAACTGCATGTAACTGCACTGCATGTTGTTCAGGGCCTGTCCAGAGTGTGTCTGTTATGGTCTGATTGTGTGTTATGCATGCCCTCAGTCAGATGGTGTGGTGTGCATAATGCCTTTCTGGCACCTCACGTGTGTGTGTGTGTGTGTGTGTGTGTGTGTGTGTGTGTGTGTGTGTGTGTGTGTGTGTGTGTGGAGCAATAAACATTATAGTGCAGGTATTCACCCCTCATAGGTGACCATAGGGGTTGGAGTATGTCCCCCTCGCAACCTGATGTCAGTGTGTCATCAAACTCTGATGATGATGGTGGCCACTGTGAGGCACAGTTGGGGTTGCTAGGGCTGGATCTGTTCTCCATTGGTTGACATCACACTTCCAGCCCCAATGTCCCCGTAGACAGTCAGTATGCCCACACATTTCGAGTCCCCAGCAGCCACAGATACTGGGTAGTCAGAGGGTGGTGGCATCGAACAGAGGAGTGTGGGGACTATGGCATCTGTAACTGTAGACACAAACCATAGCCAGAGAGCTGGTGAGGTCCCACCCAGGCACAGTGATGGGGTGCTCAAAGGAGGACTGCTGCCCATCCAGCACCTGTCAGAGGTGTTACAGCATGTGTCACCTGATACATGTCTCTGTCCATCATGGAGGCACAGGCACATTGTGAACAGTACACTAGACAGATGCTCAGGGTCATGGACGACACCCTACATGGCATTGGTGATGCTTTACTTCATTTCATTGATGTAGTGGATAGATGGTGGGATGAGACATTGCCAGTCCTTAACCGTACAATGTCTGCGCTTGAACATGTGGTGGGAGTAGGGAGCTGGAAAAGCGGATGTAGGTCAACATCAGCTAAGAGCCCATGTGGCCATGCACAGTCACACTCCCATAGTGGCAGTACCACCAGCACTACCAACGGGAGGGTGCTGTCCACACCACAATATGGCAGGCCATGGGCACGTAGTCCTGAATGGTCCTGTGAGGGACACAGATCCAGCAGACACCGGTCACCGTCAGGAAGTAGTACCACATCTGGCCTTGGGCCTGGTGTTGCCAGTGCCACACCTGGCAGAACCAGTTCCTGTGTTCGTGGCTGGAGATGGTGAACTGTACATTTTGCCATATATGGTCCACGGCTGTCCAACATACCCTCGTGTAGGGCTTGCACATGGCTTGCTGTGTGCATGCACGCACTCACACTGTCGCATGCAGGTCACCGACAGATGCACGCAGCTCCTCTCCATGGCCCAGCTGACCAGCACCCCTACAGACACATGCACATGTTGTCAACTGTATGGAACAGCTTAGGCCTTTGCCAATGCCATACCTCACCTTGTACATGTGATGATACCTGTACCACATCCCTGTTATCCATACCATCAATGCAGGGACATGCTAATATGTGTCTGATGCACAAGGTGAATATAGTACTGGTAATGGCAGTGTGTAGTGTTATGGACTGTAAGGTGCTGTCTTGCCTGAAATTGTCATGCATACACAAAGTGTACAAACCGTTGTGCCATGATGCTGTTAATACAGATGACTGACTGTTGTCTCACAGACCTTATTCTGTTTCCATTTCAGATGTTAGTATGTCTAAGTTGTGGTGGGCTGCTGCCATTACAGGAGTTGAGGATGGTGGAGTGGCAATACAGAGCCTTTTCATCGCCAAAGTATGGCTGTATGTGTCCATGTTTATCTAGGTGTGCATGCATGGAACAGTGTGTGAGGGACAATGGGGGCAGACAGCGTACCTTGCCTGCATACCAATTGACACAGCATACTACTCTTGATACATGTCACCTGCGAGTTCCGTAGGATCACAGGTTCATAGGTACAGAGGAGGTTACTACAGTACTGGCCCTGGGTCTCTTACAAGTCTATCCAGTACTGTATCCCCATCAGAATCATCTATCAGCATCTGTTGTTCCTGCCATTGCTTGACACACTTTGGACCCCTGGGACAGATAGTTTTTTTGACATTCACTCAACCTTGATGCAGTTTATGAGGGTCTGCATGGTACTCTGTTTGACATTTTTGGGGAATGCATTCCTGACACAGGGCAGCCTCTGGGAGACAAACCTGTCTCTCCAGCTGGCGTTTTTGCTGTGCCATATGTGATTCAAGCCTGTAGTGCCGGTAATGCACACAGAGTTCTACTGATATATAAGGGGCAGCTGTTGAAGGGCTGAGCACAACATTACCATCCCGGCATGGTACAGCAAACCTGTGGACAACCTGTCCAGTACCGAGTGTGGCAGTACTGATTCAAGGCTGTCTGCATGGCACAGGTATTGAAGGCCATGAATAACCTTTGTGGGTGTTTACATAGCCTTTCCATTTAGTGCAGATGTCTGCACAGGTACATACCAGACCAGCCATGCTGCTAATCTCTTGTTGTACTGACTGAGGACTATACAGAGGTAATGTCCACCTTTTGTGTGGATGCAGTCCCTTTACTTATGTGGTGAACCACATCCAAATGTTTTCTGATCACTGACACTACTTCTTGCGTGAATGCAACAGAGTAGCCAGGTCTGTCAATGCAGTTTGTGCATTTATGGGGTTGTCGTTGACATGCGCAATAGTGGGTCTATGTCCTAGCCATGTGGTACAATGGTACTGTTTTCTGCATTCAGGTGGAGGCCAGGACTTGGCCAACATTCCATGCCCACTGTATGACCCCCACTGCAGTGTGTTAACATCAGTTTGTGGGTCAATAACAGACAGCTTTGGGTGGTACCTACATATGTGGGAGGTGGAGGTTAGCATTCATGCCTTCATACTTATGGGTCATTGTGGGTGGAAGTTACTCACAGAGTGTACACATGTCTACATACTGCAGACATATAGGCAACACAGGGTAGAGTTGCCACCTTATCAAATGTGGAATGTGGGACACGTCTTGTAGTATTGTGACACTTAACAGGACATACCATAACCCATGGCAAGTGCACCAGACAGGACGTCCCTTTGTTTGCCAGTATGACTGCTTCTTTGTGTCACATCACCATAGGTTATACTATTTCTCATACCAGTAAGGTGCTTCTGATGTGAAGTAACTGCTTTATGCAGGTAGTAGACAACCTTAGAAGAAGTTTGTTGTCCTAAACTCTGGGGACCTCTGTATTGTTCGTGTCATTGTCACAGGTCACACCTGGCTAAATATGGACTGCAACCTGCAGGGTGGGACAGGTGGTGGCCATAACCCCCACCTCTACAGATGTCTTCAGAATGTCCTGATGTTTGCCACATATTTTTGTTCCGTTTGGCATAACATTGTGGTTTTCTGGCAGAGTTGTGTGAATTCATTAAATACTGACATTACACCATATTGACAGATATTTGCATGTTGAATGCACAACCTGTTATGCTATCTCCTGTGTATGTTTGTCAGAGCAATATTTAAAGATTGATCCTAACTGTCCCACATTTCTGTATGGTTTTCTCCAGATGCCTTTCTGTAACGGGTTGAGTGGTATCTTTGTGGCCATGACACAGGCACACTGCTGCAAGGGGATATGCATATGTACACACACACACACACACACACACACACACACACACACACACACACACACACACACACACAAAAACACACTCATGAACCAACCTTGATGACAGTAGATCCCCTACCTGGCTAGTTATATGTAAGATATTGCAATATACATAGAGCATGAACCACAGAGGTTATACAGTTTTGTAGTGTCTGCCACTACTATCCTGGAGTTAACAGGGTGGCACAGGCACACACAATGTTACAGGCATTGCACACACACAGGCAAGACAGCAACACTGCTACAGAGGATATGCATACACAGACACACACTCACACAGTCACCAGTATTGAGATAATAACCCCAACTATCTAGTTGTATGCAGTATAGTACTATGTCCGTAATGCATATGCCATGGAGCTGATATGCTTGGGGCATACCTGTCAACCTGGTAGAACATTACATGTGGATAAAGCCTTCAATAATGGGGTGATACAAACATATCACAAACCCCAACATAGTGCTAACACCACCCTATTAAGTTTCACCAATACTGTAAACCACCTCAAAAATAATAACCACCTTGTCTCTGCCACCTTCCTTGATATGTCAAAAGCCTTTGACACTGTACCCCATCAAATACTCCTGAACAAACTTGCCTCTCTCAACTTCAACTCCGATACCCTACACTGGTTCCTCAGCTAGCTCTCCAACCATAAACAAGCCACCATATGGGAACACAAATTATCACCTCTTTTGCCCATCACTGTCAGCGTCCCACAAAGCTATATCTTAGGCCCACTTTTCTTTATCTTTACTAATGATATTTATACTGCAGCTTCACCTGCCTCTATCATTCAATATGCTGATGATGCTTTCCTTATTTGCTCCGCCCCCTCCTTAAATGAACTCCAAGTAAAGTCTCAGACTGCCCTACATAACATTGAAAAATACTTATCAGACCACCAACTCATTCTAAACCCTAGCAAGACCAAATTTATGGTATTTTCTAATTCCACTAATACAAAAAACAACAAATTAATCTCTCTATCTTTGCCCCCAATGGTACAAAAATTGAACCTGTCAAACATACTAAATTCCTTGGTGTTACCCTTGACTGCAATCTAAAATTTGACAGACACATTGCTTTAACAATCAAAAAAGTCCATACAAAAGTAGGTGCTCACTACAGGGCTAAACCATATCTATCTAATCATGCGAGGATAGCCACTGCCAGAACTCACCTACTATCCACCCTTCTCTACTATTGTCAAGTCTTCTCAAACCTTTGTAAATCTGACTTGAATAACCTAGAAGCTTGCTATAATAAAATCAAATTTGCCACTAACCTTCCCCACACAGCTCACCATTTTATCGCCCTTCAAAAACTCAGTTAGATTGAACTCCCAAAAATACTCGCCCTAAACCAGCTAATAGTAGATAACTCTGTTATCCATACACCAGACTATTGCCCAGCCCTATCCAACCTCGTTCAACCTTATTCTAATCTTACCTCACTCAGGTCAGTGGATAAAATATTGCTCAAAGTTACCAAAACCCACAAGTTTTATGGTGATTCTTTATAAAGGTACTCCATAGCCAAATCCTGGAATTCCCTTTCCCAGCATCTACTATCTATTCCTAATACTCATAACTTCAAACAGCTCCTTGAAAAATATTTCTCCAATCACTGGTTATGCTCCTGTACTTCCTCTGGCTAAGCTAACTCCCTTCCCTACTCCTGTCTTTCTGACTATTTAACTCAATTTGATTGATTTAACTGACTGATTTTTGACTTGTACTCGATTTTGATTGATTTTCTGATTTTGATTTTTATCATCTGTTTTTAACTTGTCTGTACTGTACTATGTAATTATGTACTGTGCATTTTTTTTACTATAAATATTGTAACTTTACTTAGGAGCTTTTCTCCCCAGGTCTCAGCTGAAAACGGGCTATGTTTTTGCCCAGTCGGACACTACCCGGTTACCAAATGTAAATAAAAAAATAAATAATACAAGCCCAAAAATAGGGACAAATTTTACATTTTGCTTTTACAAACGTAGATACCTGATAGAGGGACCTGTTTCATGTTACCATTACTTTTGTGAAGGGTATGAAGTCTAACACTCAGATGTCAGTCATTATTGTCTGACTTCAGCTCTTAATGCTTTGCCAAAGATTGGGCAGGAAACCATACATTTATGACACACAAACAAAATTTATGAGCCAATCATCTGGACATTCTGCAAAACTGCATACAGTTGAGAGGTATGGCTTGCAGAGTGTGAAACAGTGCATCTAAGGTTGAAGACATCAACAGGCCCTGTCAATTAATGCAATGGGTAAAGTCAGCAGGGCAGAACAGGCCTCAAAATGACACACACAGTTGGTAGTCTTGAGATTAGAACCCCTACCTAGTTTATTGTACTACAGTGCTAAATATCTATTGCACCATGGAGCTTCTATGCCTGCAAAGTATCCAATAATGTATCTAAGGTGGATGACATCAGCAGGCCCTTTAAAATAGGGCAATGGGTGGTTTACAGGGTGGAACAGGCCTCACAATGGTTTACCCTACAAATACAAACACAGTTGCCAATGCTGAGATTAGAACTCCTACCTATCTAGCTGTATGTACTATAGTGCTACATACTTATCACATGCGCCACGGAGCTTATATGTAAAGAAGTGTCCAACAATGCTTCTAAGATGAATGACATCAGCAGGCCTGGTAAAGTAGGGCAATGGGGGGGTTTCCAGGATGGAACAGGCCTTAAATGGTTTAACCTACAACCACACACACACACACACACACACACACACACACACACACACACACACACACAAACACACACAATTGCCAGTGCTGAGATTAGAACTCCTACCTCTCTAGTTGTATGTAGTATAGTGCTACATACTAATCACATATGTCAAAGAGCTTATATGGCTAAAGAGTGTCCAATGTTGCTTCTAAGGTGGATGACATGTGGAGGTCTGGTACAGTAGTGCAATGGTGGGTTAACAGGGTGAAACAGGCCTTAAAATGTATTGTCATTGCACATACATAGGCAGCAAATACAGACAGCCACAAGGGGATAAACAAACACACACACACACACACACAGACTGACATGCCATAAATGTCTACACTATAGTGTTATGTACTTATCCCTTGCGTCACAAGGCTTATTTGTGTGAAGAATGTCTGACACTGCTGTTGGGGTGGATGACATCAGTAGCTGCTGACAGGTAGGCCACTGTTGTGGATGACACTAGTATCAGGGCCATAAAATGGGTGACAGTTACACAGACATAGGCCTGTTGGGCATGTGTATTCTGCTGTAAATGTAACAGATACAGAAACACACACACACACACACACACACACAGCAGGTGATGTGAGATTATATCCCCTACCTCACTACTATTACACAATGGAGCTCACCTTCATACTTGCACTTCCCACTGGTTATAATTGGTGTGTAAATAGCTCAGCAGTACTTCACTGTATGCCTTTCAGGCTCTCTCTCTGTCTGCCTCTCTCTCCCCCTGTGTCTGCATGTCTATAATTGTTATATAAGTATATATTATCTATATCTATATCTATATATATATATATAGATATATATATATATATATATATATATATATATATATATCACACTCATCAGATGCAGATATATCTTATATGTGCCAGATAAAGATAGATGAGGGTAATCCTGTCTGATGGTGGGTGGTGAGAGACAGTTAAGTTGTGCATAGTTGTGTGTATGCAAATGCATATAGGGACAAAACAGTTCTATAATCAGATGTGGGTTTAGACATGGGCTATAATTCTCTAAGTGTAGGAGCATACCCAGTATGACCTTCAATAGTAACAGTGGAACTCCAGTCCAGAGCTACCTGTAGTCCAGTCCAGGATTTTGTGTGCTACAGCCGATTGGCTGATGAACCTGTGTAAACAGTCCAGCACCTCAGTGATATACTGTGTGAGGAATCTCCTGGCTGTGTGCTATCCTTTTAACTGAGTCATATCCTGGGGTGGGTACAGAGTGCATTGGACTGAGTACAGGTTTCCATAATATGTTTGGTATATTTTACATAACACTGTGATTTCCTGGTATGTCATTGGCAGATCAGTATAGAGTAATGTGAGGAACCACTGACAGACATTTGTTTACTGACTCCATACACTGCAGGGAACAATGTTACAGCACAAATTGTTCTAGTGTGCACATTCCGTGTTTGTCTGGCTAGTGGTTCCTCTTCCCCTTATATGTGTCTCTTTGTCCTTCTGTAGTTCAGTCACAACCTTTGTCCACAGTTGCTGCTATGTATTTGTAGTTATGGTGTGAGTGGGGTAGAAGTCATAACATCACACACAGGGTTACAGACTTCACACCTCTGACTACCTATTTAGCAGGTTCTCCATGATTGTGCCCCATATATCTGCTGTGGTCCTCAGATGGTTTGTGTTGCACTGTTATAAGGCTACATGTTGGCCATAGCTCTCAGACTCCTACAGA
Source organism: Protopterus annectens (assembly GCF_019279795.1). Taxonomy (NCBI): domain Eukaryota; kingdom Metazoa; phylum Chordata; order Ceratodontiformes; family Protopteridae; genus Protopterus; species Protopterus annectens. Next base: position 1,767,404,172 of record NC_056732.1, read on the forward strand.
CATCTGGACAGGCCCATATATAACAGTCAAACACAGGCCCAGACATGGGGACAGGGTCTTAATACTGCTCTTCCAAACGTACACAGTTGGTAGAACGGTTTTGTAATAGCTTGTTTTTACTTATGGGTATGACATCTGCATCTCAACTGTCTTGTCATTGCTGTTTTCACATCAACCCTTATTGGTTTGCAAATAGTTTGACAGGCAAATGCAATGTTATGACAAGCAGAACAGATATATGAGGCATACATGTGGACATTCTGTGACACCCTGTCATTCCAGGGGTATGGATGGTGCCCACTGACTTGTTGTTAGTACTGACAAAGTAATGTGGCAGCCTTTATATCCTGGCACTAAACTGACTTGTCACAACCTGCCATTCTACTAGGCACTGTGTAGGTTACTGAGAGCTGTGTACTATCCATATGTGTGGGCCCCCCGTAGCTTTCCTGCAGTAACAAATATTGACTTCTGGACAGTGTGTACAACTCCTACCACTGGTATAGCTGACATGCAAAATAGTTGGCATGGCAAGTCTCGAACCACAGACCTTGTCAACCACAGTACTGTACTTAGACCACTAAGCCACAACAGCCTCCAGTAAGTGCTGTCTACTTCCAGACACTGTTAACCACAAACATACATAGCACATTGAACCCTGTATATTGTAGAACTGGAAAAAGTTATCAAGTTGACTGTGACAGCCCTGGGAATGTGTGGTCTGCTGCTCTTACCTTACAAACATACATGTTACCGCAGTTCTATGTGAACGAAGGTGTGTTTGGTGGAAGGGAGCATACCTCTCAACTGTAGACATCTTCACAGACTGTCCTGATGTTTGCCTCATATTTTGCGTCTATTTTTCATTCACTTTTCATGGCAAATAATGTCAAATCATTAAAGACTGAAGTTAGAAAGTAACGACAGACAACTGAGTTTCAGACTTCTTGCCCTTCAGAGAATCCATGCTACTGCAACACCTGTTATTCTATCAACTTTCTATGTTTGTAAGAGCAATATTTAAGTCTTGTCCCCGTTTTTGGGCCTTTGCCTCACATTTCTTTATGGCTTTGTGCAGATTTCATGCTGTAAGAGGTTTAGAGGTAAGTATGGGACTCCAACATTGACATTCATGCATTTGTCCTATGACCCCGCTGTTTGTAAGTCCCTCACATAGTGTAGTGGATTTTGCTGGCTTGGGGCCTACTACATATTGTGGGGCAGCCATTATTTGGGAGAGAGTTCCTGTTGTCCCACATAGCTGTCCATTGTCTGCTACTATCCCGGTAACCCACTCCATTCCCATGCATACATGCAGCAATATCATACATATGCTACCACAGTCTACTACCCCATTCATTTATTGTTAAGAAGAGTGACTTACCTTGTGCCAGCAGCAGTTGAGAGGACAGTGCTTCAAGGCTGACTCTGTTGGATGCACATAGTACATGGCTTATACATAGTAAGGTATAGGTAGTGTGATGTGACTGGCATCCATTTTACTGTATGTGAGTCTGTGTGAGGGATCAGTCCCTGGATCCCTAGGGTGTCAGTGTATGTGCTATGTGTTACCTCTTTGCCAAGGCCAGGGTGTACTGGGTACACCTACATCTGACTAAAGGGACAGGCTCAGGGGATTTCCTCCTCCAAGTCCTCCTGTGCCTGTGGGGACCTTGGCACTGGTTAGGGGCAGTGTCTCTCTCCCCTGTGATGTTCCTGCTGCAGCTTTTTCTGCAGGATCATATTGTGTATCATGGCAGATACTATGAACATGTGTGCACATGTGGCTGGAGAGTACTGCAGGGATCCATCAAATATGTCAAGGCAGCAGAACTGTGACTTGAGCAGCCCAAACATATGCTTTATGATGTTCCTAGTTTGTGCATGTGTCTGCATTATGGTGTACTTCAGTGGATGTGTGTGCATTTCTGATGGGTGTCATTATCCATGGTTCCAGTGTGTAACCAGCATCCCCCACTAGATGGCTATACAGAATGTCCTTCCTAGCAAATGCCTGATACAGCTGTGATGCATGCCAGATGTGGGAGCCGTGATAACTGCCAAGGCTGCCAGCACACACATTGATGATAATGCCTTGGGCATTGTACATGATCTGGCAGTTGATGGAGTGATACCCCTTGTGGTTGACATAGACTCTACCCTCCTTACCGGGTGCTGCTTTGATATGCACATGAGTGCAGTCTATGCCACCCAGTACCTCTGGGTAGTGTGCTACATGGTAGAAGAGAAGCATATTGCTGGTCCTCTCCTCAGTGGGGTTTGAGAAATATATGTGCTCACTGGCATGCGTTAGCATGACATCCAGAAACTGCTGGAGTACCCTGGATGCAGATGCCTGTGAGATCCCCATGATGTCCCCAGTAGGTCTTTGGAAAGTACCTGTAGCTAGTATTCTTAAGGCTACACATACTTTTGTTTCCACTGGGATTGTTTCCCCTCTGTTGGCTGTGGGTCTGAGGTGAGGTCAGTAGAGCTCAGTGAGTTGCTGTAGTATGTCCCTGTCCACCCTGTAGTGCTCTACTATCTCCAGTTCATGTAGCCCCTGAAAGGTTACCCTGGGCCTGAACACTCTTCTCCTCCTCAGTCTGGGCCTACTGTTAGCATCATCATAATCACTGACCTCAGCCTGTAGTTCATACAGATGTAGCAGAGTAGCAGCAGCCCTTATCATTTTGTCTGTTAAAATTCCCAAGTGTGTACTCCAGTGGTGCAGAATATGTGGGAAAAAATCAGATTAAAGCGTGTATGCCTACCTTATACTGGTGTGCTGCAGATGCAGCCTGTATGATTGGCTGACTATTATACATTCCACCTGCCAACTATATTATTAAGGGATTTGAATGGGCCAGTGTCAGTGGGACAGGGCTTATCAGTCATTTATGCTTGACTGGCTTTCTCAGGCTATCCCCCCCTTTTTTTTATATTTCTTCCACTGCTAAGCCCCATGCCGCTCCACGCAAACCCGCTGAGCTAATGTAAACATTGCTGAGCAGAAAGGGCCCTCCCCTGTACACGGTCATGCTTAGCATTTCTTTAACCAGCTAAGTACAGCTTAGCAGACTCAGATACATACCCCTGCTTAGCAGTGCTTAGCTGAGTGCAAACAGCTCCAGTCTGCTTACACATAACGTGACACACACCCTTTTCATGTCAGCTGCCTCTTCTGCCTACACTACCATGGTTCTAAACCTTACACAGTTAGTACCTGCAGACATGGTGGCCCATTTTGCTATTCAATAAACTTGCCTCATTGTGTATATCCTGGATACTGCACTACACCAGGGCCTATGTCCTTAGCAACCACTATAACCTGCCATTGTATGACTCTGCATGCTGGCCACTATAATACAATAACTTTACATAGATGTACATTTCATATTTTACACTTTTTATTTATTTATTTATTTTTTGGAAAAATAGCATGTTTGTGGGTCACTGCGCACCACTTAAATGTGGCATATGTATTAAAAAAGTTTCATTTTTAATATATTGCGTAAGAAGAAAAGAGGAAGGCCTAAGATAAGGTTTATGGATGTGGTGAGAGAGGACATGCAGGCGGTTGGTGTGAAAGAGCATGATGAAGAGGACAGGAAGAAATGGAAACAGATGAGCCACTGTGGCGACCCCTAACAGGAACAGCCGAAAGAAGATGATGATGATGATGATTACCTTTTTAATTCACTGGCCTTAGTTTTGGCCATTTTCATGTCTACTGGACATTATACCACCTTTTATTTGGGCTGTTACAGCCCCTGTTTAATTTTTATCCTCCGGTACATGGTTTCTAACCACGTACATTCTGGAGGCTTACATGGCACCTACACGGGTGCCTTTACACTTCAGGAATCGCAAAATCACCTCATGTACATTTTTTTTTTTTTTTTTTTTTTACAGCAGATGAGGTGATTTGCATTCCATGGACACCTTCATGTCCGCACGGTGTAAAGAAGCTCATGCATGCCCCGAGCCTTGTTCCTGGATCGCTCGGCAGCCATGTTCCATATTCAAGCCTTAACACTATTCCTACACGGGGAATTGCTCCATGTAGGGTTTACTGAATTAACCCCATACTGTTGAAAAATCATCACAAAAGCATTCAAATACAAATTCATCAAAATGAAACAAACACAGCCACACACAATTATTCACAGCACTAAAGCAGAAGGAAAAGCCCACCATAGCTTACACATAAGGTATAGTACCCTATACATCCTAAAGGCCAACCAAAATGTTTCACTAATCCCAAATCTAACCTTAACCCTAAATCTAAACTCAAGACAAAAAAAGCTAAGACTAACCCAAACCTAGCCATCAACTCTAATGCTAAAGTGAATGACTTCAAATTCAACACCACAGCCATTTGACCAGTTGGCATTCCAATTAGTGTAATATTAAAGCAAATGAAATTAATCTATAATATCGTAAGAAAACAGTTTTCAGTTAAACAGTTATCTAACAATAATTCTGTTCCCTTAGTCTCATTCTGGCTTTGTGAACCTTCAGATGTCCTACCTAATTAACATGGAAGAGGGAATCTTAAAATGGTTGTCTACGTTTATTTGGTTGATGCTTGACCATGTGGACTCATCCAGAGAAGCCTTTTCAGCCACAGCAGAGGCCAGTCAACAATGCATAACATTTAGAGGTGAAAACTAGGCTAACTGACCTCATTTCTCCATTTTACACCTCGCCAGTAACCCAAGATCAGAATCAAACCCTGTACCTTGTAACTACAAGGCAAATACAATAACTATTATGCCAAAACCCTCTTCAATAATTCAGTAAAAAATGAAATGGTTAGAATACAGTGCTAGCAAGTTCATTAAGAAAAACATTAAAATTAAATAGAAGAAAAAATGTATTCCAGAAAGTTACCACCTTTGGCCTTAAAAATACAATCTGATCACAGGTTTGGCTAGGCATATATCATATATATATATATATATATATATATATATATATATATATATAAAACTGGAAAATGGACTGGAAAACTGTAAATGCTGAAAAACCCACTACCCATATTAATCTTCATGGCTTTAGTCAAACAATTACCTCTACAACCAGAATCAATAAACCAAATAAAAAAGAAACCACCTTAGACTGGATTCTTACTAATAATCATAAACTAACTTATATGACTGGAACTCTGCCTGATGATGTAAGTGATCACTCATTGACCTACATCATAAGGCAAAAAAAATATGTTACTAACCCCCCCTACTTATAGGGTATCATGGACAAACAAACACTTCAACCAAGTACTATTTCAAAATGAACTAAGTGCCTGTGACTGGAATGCTTTAAAAATCCTTCCACTTGATGAGGCTGCTGAATACCTCCACTCCAAATTCTTAAGTATCCTTGATAGGCATGCTCCTAAACATTCCATCAGAATGAAAACCAAACCAGCCCCATGGCTTTCCAAGGAAACCAGACAAAAAATGTTACTTAGAAACAAATCATGGGCTAAATGGAGAGCTTCCAAAACTCTCTCTGACCAACAAAACTTTAGGCAGCTTAGAAATATTACAAAAAAGTCCATACTTACTGACAAAAAGAACCACTACTGTAACTTACAGGAAATTCACCAAAACAACCCACAGAAATTCTGGTCGGGAATCAATCGTCTCTTACTCCCAGGCCACTCTCGTACACCAGCCCCACTAGGGTCTGATCATAATACCTCCATCCAAATTGCTAATGCTTTCAATACTTTCTTCACTGAGACCATGCAGTCACTTGCCAGCCAACTAACCCCAGATAACTCAAAACCTCATACCACCAGTCCTGGCCCTCTTCCAACATTTAAATTGCAACCCATCCCTACAGCTCTCATCCTCAAATTCATCCAAAAACTTAAGCCTTGCACTCCTCCTGCTGACCAGCTACCATCTGAATACCTGCAAAAAGCAGCCAAAGCTACTGCATACCCAATATCCATCCTCATTAATAGAACTATTACAGAGGGGTGCATCCCAGAAATCTGGAAAATCTCTCATATCATACCCCTACATAAAGGTGGCAAATCAAAAGATTATTCTAACTATCGGCCTATAGCCCTATGGAGAAATGTATTCCTCATCAGCTTTTAGCCCACTTAACCCAACATGGCATTCTCGCTAATTGCCAACATGGCTTTAGGCCATTTCATAGCACCACTACCGCCCTCTTATCCTTCACAGATTCTATCAATAGAAATCATAACAGTAATACCCTCTCATCTGCACTCTTTATTGATCTCTCAAAAGCTTTTGACATGGTTAACCCCACCCTTCTTATTATCATTCTAGATTCCCTTTCCCTTGATATTCTGGCTAGCCAATGGTTCAAGTCCTACCTTAAGCAATAGACAACAAGCAGTTCTCTGGGAGCAGAACCTTTCATCCCTCCTGCCAGTCACCCTTGGAGTCCCTCAGGGCTCGATTCTAGGACCTCTCCTATTTTCACTATTCATTAATGACCTGCACGTAGCAATTCCTCAAGCCACCTGTATACAATATGCAGATGATTCAACAATCGTATGCTCAGCTAACACCCCCTCAGAACTACATTCTTCAACTCAGAAAGTATTTAACATAATTGAGACTTGGTTCTTAAAGCGTTGCTTCCTCCTAAATGCTAAAAAACAAAGTTCCTACTCTTTGCACCTACCAGTAAGTCCTCTCCAGTAAACTTCTCAATTAGTTCTAACAGCGGTACCCTCATGTCCCCAGATCCCTCCACTAAACTGCTAGGAATTACTATTGATAATAACCTTAACTTTGACAGCCATATAAATAACACTATAAAATCTGTAAACAAAAACTTGGCTCCTTACACAAAATCAAACCCTTCCTAACACAATCAGCAAGAACCAGAATTGCTCACTCTCGCTTAATCTGTAATCTTCTTTATGCCTCACCCATTTACTCTAACCTAAAAAAAAATAACCTTAGCAAATTAACTAATTCCTACAATAGTGTTGCCCGATTTGCTACTGGTAATCCCTTTAGAACCCACCACTGTCTGAACCTACTGCAACTAGGCTGGCTAGAATTACAAAATCTTCTGGCATTTACGCAACTCACCATTGCCCACACGCTATTTTACCAACCTAACAATACTCCTATATTCTCTAACCTCATCATCCCCTACAAAAACCTTCACTCACTACGCTCCTCTAACAAACTTCTAGCCACCATAACAAACTCAACAACAAAGCAGGTGATTCCTTGTTCTCGAACACTGTAGGTAAACATTGGAACCATTTACCTTTAGAACTTACCTTACTTCCCTCTCTGCCTCTTTTTAAACAAAACCTCAAAAACCATCTGAAGATCCACTGGTTATGCCCCTGCAGCAATCCTGATTAATCATTTCATTCTATACTTCTCACCTCTCTCTCTCACTTTTCTTCCTCAATCCTGCAGCTTATCCCTGTAAGGACTTGAACTGTAACTACCTATTGCACTGTTCTTACCTATGTATTATACAATTTATTGATTTTGTCAAATTTTGTCAGACACTGTTTAACAGTCTTATCTTTTATCCTTTATATTGTCTATACATTGTTTTGTATATTCTGTTGTGCATATTTTGGAGTTTTTCTCCTCAGGCCTCTACTGAAAATGGAAATATATCCAGCTAGACTAGCCCGGTTAACAAATGTAAAATAAATAAATGTAAAATAAAATATATGCCACGGCATATACTTTTTAAATCTCATGTATTTATTTCATGCAATGAAATGAGTTTAGATTTATTTATTTAAATCTTACACGGTTTATGGTTATACATATTTCTTAGAAAGCCTGGCTGGCTAAAATGTTTTTTGGTTAGCACTTTCTGAGGTTGAAGCTGTTAAATGACAGATTTTATGAGTCTGAAATATGTATACGTCTTTAAATGTTTTTCTAAACTAAATTAATCTACTGCAAAATTAATGAATATGTAGCATAATATCTTATGCTGACATAAGCAGCAACACCCAGGACTATTTCCAGGAAGACCATTCAGCGTTGTGCTGACAGGGCTTCATTTCAACAATGTAGGGCAACGAACTTTGCCCAGAACAAGAGACATGAGAGAAGAGGAAGGAAGAAAGAAAGAAAGAAGAGGCGACTTATAAACAAATCAAGGATTTCATCTTCTTGACATGAAAGAAAGCATAAGTATAATGGAAAGCAGATTGTAGCACTTGGATTTTCAATCAGTGCTTCACAATTACTCTCTGAAAATGTTTTTAGGTTAGAATATAAGAAAAGGCTGTGCTTAAAATATAGAGTATGTTATTTTATTTCCTGTCTGTAACTTTTCCATCTCACCTCCTAGGACAGTTAGCAGTAATAGTTTGTTTATGCAAAGTACCTTATAAATAAATCTTATCAACCAGTAGCAAGGACTATCTCATAGGATCATAGGTTCATAGGAGATTACTAGGCTAATGGCTCTGGGGCCCTTACAATTCTAGCCAAAGGTTTATCCCCAAAAAGAAACCTCAATCAGCACCTATCACCCCTGTCAATGAGGGACACAGGTGGAACCCCTGGGACAAATTTGTGGTTGCCCATCCACTCATCAAGGTTGCTTTTGAAGAGGTTCAGCGACATACTTTGTTTGATGTGTATGGGGAGTCTATTCCAGAGACGGGGCAGCCTCTGGGAGACAAACCTGTCTCTCCAGCAGGTTTTGTTAATGTCACATATTAGATTTAAGCCTTTCGATCAGGTACTATGAGAGGAGTTAGACTTATGGATATGGAGCATCTCTAGTAGAGCAGGGTCTGAAATTGCCTTGTAGACAAGACACAGATCACCTCTGAGCAATATGTACGATACAGAGCAGAGTGATAGTGATTTGAGCCTGTCTGCATAGGACAGGTGTTAGAGGCCATGGATTCTCTTTGTGAGGTATTTCTGTAGCCTTTCCAGTTGGTGAAGGTGTTTGGAGAAGTACATACCAAACAGGGTGTTGTACTCCATTATTTGCCTAATGAGGGAGGCGTACAGAGAGGCAATAGCCTCCTTTTTGTCTGGATGCTATCCCTTTACTTATGAGATGAACCAAGTAAAAGGCTTTTCTGACTACTGCTGCTACAAATTGGTCAAATGTGAGATTGTTGTCCACTTTTGTACCCAGGTTTCTCACCACAGGTTGTATGCCTAGGGGGTTGCCGCTAATGTGGTAACCAGTAGCAGCCGTGTTTTTGCCGAATTATATGACAATACATTTTCCTGCATTTAACTTAAGACCATGACTTTGGCACCAGTAATTTGTTGCTGTGAGACCCACTTGAAGTATGTTAATATAATTTAGGGAGTCAATGACAGCACCCAACTTACAGTCGTCCGCAAACTTGGCCAGCCACAGGCCTTTTGTCTTTGTCTGGACCTCTGAGAAGTAGATGCCAAACAACAGGCGTCCCAGGACAAATCCCTGGGTGACACTATTAGTGACAGGTCTGCTATTGGAGGTAGTGGAACCTATTTTGACATTGTGGGTCCTGTCAGTGAGCCAGCTGGCCACCTGATGAGACAGGGAATTACGCCAAGTTCTGTTAGCTTTTCAATGATGCCTGAGTGGGGGATTGTGTCAAAGGCTTTGGCCAAGTCAAGGTACGCTGTGTGTACTGACTTTCCCTCATCCAGTGCCTTGTTGACAGTCTCAAAAAATTCAACCAGGTTCAACAGGCAGGAACTGCCCTTGAATCTGAACTGGGTGGGGTAAATTGCTTGGAGATTGCCTATGTCGTTGTTTTTGAGTTTGATAACAATACGCTCCATGGGCTTATAGATCAGACTTGTCAAGCTAATGGGGCGATAGTTTCCAGGGTCAGTAGTGGCACCACCTTTGTGCAAAGGGACGACAATGGCAGTTCTACCCTCTGTGAAATGAAGCCTGTACTTAGGCTATGGTTGAATAGGGTGCTCAATGACGAGGCTAGTTCTTGATGGAGATTTTGCAGAATACAGCCTGAGATACTATCAGGTCCATGGAAGCTGTGTTCTTTGCCTTGGATAGAGACTTTAACACTTGATCGATGGAGATGTGAGGTGCGGGGCAAGTATCGGGGATGTCAAATGGGCCTTTGGGGAGGAACAGGGAGGTGAAGCTTGCACTTAACTTATCAGCTAGCAGGTTGGCTAAGTTAACAGGATCAGTGTAAGTGGTACTGTTAAGAACTAATTTGGAACAAATCAGGGCTTTGCCATGGAGGTTTCTGATGTAACTGAAAAAGTCTTTGTGGTTAGCCTTTGTTTCGGAGGCTAGTTTCGATTCATAATTGGCTTTGGAGGTTTTCACTAGTAATCTAATTTGCTTTTTGAGGCTAAGGAGGGAGTTCTTCCATTTGGGAATTTGTGCCTTTTTACCCTTGGTTCATAGGTAGGTACTAGGCTATCGGCCCAAGGGCCTACGTAAGCCTAGCCAACAAGATTCCCTGGCTTAACTTTCAAGTGCCACTGTCGAGCAGAGACAAAGAAGTGATCCCCGGGGTGTATTTCCTATTTCCCATCCACTCATCAAGATTTTTGTTCAGCAGTTTCTTTTGATGTAAAGCCTGTTGATAGACGATGTCCACCACATAGGTTTGTGTTTCCTTGAGAAGCAGGTTTTAGTTCTGTTGGGTATGGCTGAGTCCATGCAGTTATACAGGTGCTTGTATACTGCAGTGGCATACTATTCAGCAAATTTGTCTGCATCCTCTGAAGGGGGCACTGGTGGGAAGCTACTGATACCCTCCCTTAGAAGGTTGTAGTCAGTTTTTAAGACGTTTTTTAACCTAGTTATGGCTGGGAGAGGTGACTAGGATACACACTTCGAATGAGACAGACCGATGGTCTGATCTCACCAGGGAAGAACTTACTATGGGGGTGGTGCAGCAGTCACCCATGTTGGTGAGAACCAAGTCTAGAATGCTATCTCCCCTTGTGGGGGATGAGACAAGCTGGTCTAGTGCATTAGAACTGATGAAGTCATTGAATTGTTGGGTGAGTGCATTAGAGCAGGAATAGTTCACCCAGTTTATGGTGGGGTAGTTGAAGTCACCAAAGATCAGGGTGTTAGGGGGGGTACCTTGAGTGACTCAAGTAGGTCCAGGTAGGAGGAATGGGTGTCCTGAGTCATGGAGAGGGGTCTATAGCTGACTATAACTTGGATGGGTGTCTTGCTAATTGTCAATTGCACCTGGAGAAATTCTAGTGCATCATGTTGGCAAACCAGTCTAGAGGTGTGCTTGTCTTTAATAAAAATATAAACTCCACCACCCTTAGTCTTTCCGACCACATTCTATGGTCAGAATGTGTGAAATGACATATAGCCTGGTAAGGCAGGGGTGCTCTCTGCAGCCTTAAACCAAGTTTCTGTGACCGCACAGATGTCAGCATCTTCCAGTGCTAGGAGAGCCACCAGTGAGTGCATTTTCAGGTTAAGGCTCCTAGCGTTAAGCAGCATGATCTTCAATTTGCTTTTTGGCAGATCTTATGTTGGAAGATTTGTCTGTGGGACATTGCCTAAAAAAGGCACAATGAGGGAGGCAAGAGCCTTGGCCAGAATCCTGAATCCCAGGGGTGACAAATGGAGGCTATCTCTGGCAAAGCTTCGAGGCCTGTCAACCATGTCATCCCAGGCAGATAGATACTGGATCCCCTTGGAATGACACCAAAGACTAAGTCAATTGTTGAAGTCAATTATTTTGTGTTGGTATTGTGGTATAATTCTTGGTAAAGATAGGATGCTGTTTAGGGCTAGGGTCATACCTGCCTTGGACATATACTCTGACAGCTCAATCATGCCTTTCTTCATATAGTCCAGGGAGGTACATCTCAAGTCATTCACACTAACATGAACAATGACAGAGTCATACTTGTACGTGTTGTGGAGAAACTTAAGTGCATGTGTGATGTGGCGGATTCTGGCACCTGACAGACAACTGACCGTAATCTTCTCCTTGTTGAGCCTAGTGAGGGGGACATCAGTGTGTCTCACAATTGAGTTGCCAGTGACTAGTATTTTGGTTAAATGTTGTGCATTATAGGCTGTATGAGTTTATTGATGTTCATCGTGCATACAGCTGCAGTCATAACAGATGGGTTATCCTGCCACCAGGCGGGTCCTCGGTCGGCCGAATTCCAAAGTCTAGGTCCGGCGTCGGTTGTCATCGCTTCCTCCCTGACATCAGTGCGGCAGGGGTATAAAAGAGGCAGCCGACGCCATTTTCTTCAGTCTTTCTTGCCGCGCGGTGCCCGAAGCAGAAGCAGTTCGCAAGTGCCGGTCGGCCAGCTCCTGAGATTCTGAAAGTATTTCAGCGAAGTCTTCTTGAAAGCTAAGTACCCGTTGGAAACTTTTCTTGCCTCAGACCAATGTCAGACAAAGTTAATAATTGCATTTCATGTGGGAAGCAAATACCGCATAAGGATTTCCACTCTTTCTGTATACCTTGCTTAGGCCCAGACCACGACGTCTCGGCCTGCCGTTTTTGTGCTAGATTCAACAAACACACTATTAAGCGTTGGGCGGAGTTCGCCCTTCACTTTTTTGGCAAAAAATTTAATTATATTATGTCGTCGGATACTCCGACTCCAGTTTTGAGCAAAAAATGCAAAGATAAGGACCGACATACGAGGTCCGCACCACCTACTGATACCACGGTAAGGCTGACTACCGGTTCTCCGATACTCAGCGAGGTGCCTACGCAGCCCCCGAGTACCGATGACAATGCATTACCGGTGTCTTCAGTACCCGAGGTCGCAGGCTCCTCGGCCCCCATTCCTACTACAGATACCGACGCCACTCCTGGCTGGGAAACTCAGAATTTAGACAGGCCTGCCATTTCTCAAGGGGTCTTCAGGCCTTCCTCCTTCTCTATTAAAGCCTTCACTAAATCTAAAACAGCCATGAAAACCAAAAAACAGGTTCCTCAGACACCCTCTCAAGGCACCATGCCTAAAAAACAGATGCTTAAAATGGCTGAGGATTTGATTACTCTTATCAAGGGTTTTCAACCCCCCTCTGACAAAAGGCCCAGATTAGAGGAAGACTACCCTTCCTCAGATCAAGCTTCTATTACCTCAGAACTATCTGAGGACCAGGATTTTGCCTATTCTCCATTCGAAGACTCTGATGCAGAGGAGTCTATTCCCTCGGTCTCCCCCCCTGAGGGCTTCTCTTTTGGGGAAACCCTGCATACATTGAGGGAACACTTTCACTGGGAAGGCCAAGATTACTCAGATTACAAGAAAAGGCTGAGGGAATTTCTTCTGCTCCCCCAGCATAGACCTCTGGCTATCCCTCCTGTTTTACATATATTGGATGATTTTATTTATTTATTTATCATTTGTTGACCGGGAAAGTCCGACTAGGTTCCACAGAGCCTGTTTTCAGCAGAGACCCAGGGAGAAATGCTCCAAATGCATGTCTTTGGAATGTGGGAGGAAACTGGAGTACCCGGATGAAACCCACGCGAACACAGGGAGAACATGCAAACTCCACACAGAAGGCACCCCAGCCAAGAATCGAACTGGAAAACCTCTTGCTGTGAGGCGACAACGTTAACCGCTGCACCACTGTGATATGTGAACAGAAGCCAGCCTTAATCCTGATTCTTTGCCTCCAGCTCCTGTTAAACCAGACAGGTATTACTGGGTTCCTGATTCTCACCAGTTCCTATATAAAAGCCATACTGCTGACCCAGAAACTATTTCACAGGGTCCCAAGGGAATTAAGGCCTCTACTGCTAAAAACCCATTACCTTCAGAGAGAGATTCCAGATCTTTAGGAAAGGTGGGGGAAAAAGGTGTACACCTCGGCCACTTTAACCATGAGGGCATTAAACTGTCAGTTCCATATGTTAAAGTATCAACAGTTTTTGATATCTCAGCTGAAAAGCAAGATGACACAACCAGAACAACCAGATTTAAAAGAGTTGCAGGATTTGTTGCATGGTGCAGAGCAAGTGGGTAAACATACCTTGCAGTGTGGTTTTGATGCTTTAGAGGCCTCATGTAGAGCTGCTGTTACGGGTCTGTTATCGTAGGCATGCTTGGCTCAAAGAGCAAACCTTACCAGATCATGTCAAAGCTAAATTATTAGATGCACCTCTTCAAAAAGATGTATTGTTTGGTGTTAAAGCTGAGGAGGTGCTAAAGAAAATGGAGGAAAAAGAAAAATCAATGCAAACAGTGAAAGTTTTCCTGCAGGTACAGCCTCCACGTTTCAGCAGAAACTGGCCTTCAAAAAATTGGTCCTTTCCAGCCACGGACAGACCTCAAAGGGGCAGATACAGGCGTCCAAGGGGTAGAGGGGAACCTCAAGGATCTTTCAGAGCCAGACAGTGGCAAGCACCAACCCCAAAAGGTGGAGAAGATAGATCACAGTCTTTTAGAAAACAGACACAATGACTTCCCCCACACCTGCCAAGCAAAGCTTTAATGGCAGCACCTTTGGGCGGAAAACTGACATTATTCTCAAAAAATTGGCATATTGTTACAAAAGACAAATGGATTCTGGACATTATAGACAGAGGCTACAGGTTCCACTTTCACACCCTTCCAAAAATGAGAGGCATGCCAAACCTGCCACAAAATCAAAGGGCAGAGGCACAAAAACAAATTTCAGCTCTCATGGACATGAAAGCAATTCAAGAGGTACCTGCAAAAGAACAAGATCAAGGGTTTTATTCCAGACTATTCCTGGTACCAAGGAAAGACAAAGATTGGAGACCTATCTTAGACCTATCCATCCTAAACACATATCTACAGGTGCCAAAATTCAAGATGCTCACATTACAGTAGCTTCTTCCCATGCTGGGCAAGGAGACTTGGCTGGTAACATTGGACCTCAAGGAGGCATACCTGCATGTCCCTATCAGACAAGATTGCAGAAGATACCTCAGATTTCTTGCAGGTTCAACCCATTACCAATTCTCTGCATTGCCCTTTGGCTTATCTACTGCGCCCAGAGTGTTTACAAAATGCCTGGCATCAGTAATCGCCTTCTGCAGACTACAAGGGATACAAATCTACCCATATCTGGACCTGCCTGATCCAAGCGGATGGCAAGGACATACTACTGCAGCACCTGGCGTTTGTAATAAAACTGTTGAACTTCCTGGGATACACAGTCAACAAAAAGAAATCAAAACTAATACCCTCTCAACAAATAATTTTCCTGGGTGCCAGCTTGGATACAACCACCCAGATGGCCTACCTCACGCCAGACAAGCAAGGGCAACTGTCTCAATACTTCAGAAAAATGGCAACTTACACCAGGCTAACTGCAAGGAAAGTCCTGCAGGCTCTGGGATTCATGGCATCTTGCATCCTACTAATCCCATGTGCAAAGCTGCATATGAGGAAACTTCAATGGTACCTAAAAACTTATGGTCTCAACACAGCCACAGCTTGGAAGCAATTATACCACTCATTCCATGCCTTCAAAAGGAATTTATGTGGTGGGCTCAAGCTTGCCAAAGAAACACAGGTCTTCCTTTCTGTGTACCTCAAGCAACTCAAATCATCACAACAGACGCCTCAGACTACGCCTGGGGAGCACACATGACAGATCAGTGCATTCAGGGAAAATGGGCATGAAAAGAGAAGCTCCTTCACATCAACCAAAAGGAAATGCTAGCCGTGCAAAAGGCTATTATGACCTTCAAAGACCTACTGCATCTAGGCCAGCTATTGATAAGGACAGACAACACCACAGTGATGTGGTACATAAACAAACAGGGGGAACTCATTCATACCCCCTGTGCAGGCAAGCCATGACCCTATGGAACACAGCACTGGAATTGAAAATTCAACTACAGGCACAATTCCTGCCAGGGAAGGAAAACACACTGGCAGACAACCTAAGCAGAAATATGACAGATCCACACAAACGGAAGTTGCATCCTCAAATTTTCACAAAGGTAACTCAGGCATGGGGACAGCTAGACATAGATCTCTTTGCTACCCACAGAAATTGCCAGTTGAAAAAATTTTGTTCAAGGACCTATCATCCAAAGACCTGGAAAGTGGACGCACTTTCCTTCAATTGGACAACATTGACAGTCTATGCCTTCCTGCCTCTTCCTCTGCTGCCCAAAGTTCTATTAAAAGCCAGAGCAGAGAGGCCGAAAATGATTCTCATAGCTCCAGACTGGCCAAGACAACACTGGTATCCGCTCCTGAAGAGCCTGACACATTCCCCCACCATGGATCCTACATCTAGTCCCTCTTCTGTTGTCCAAGCACAACTATAAACTCTTCACAGCCATCTCAAAACTCTAAATCTAGCTGCATGGAGAATTCCTTGATTTCCCAACAGTTTCTCCTCTCCAAGGAGGTGCAGGATATCATCTTGGAGGCCAGAAGATCTTCTACTAGAAAGAGCAGTTAAGCAAACAAACAAAATAAAAACTCCAAAAATAAAAAATGCTAATAAAAGCACTGTTAAAAGCACCCACAAAAAACATGGGTCCACAAAGACTGCAAAAAAATCCCACAAGAAAATCCATCCACAACAAGCCAAGAAAATACGATTAACCACCAAGGCGTTTACTCAACTACAGTCAGTTATACATCCATTTTAAAAATAAATACTTTTATATAGTGTTTGAATTTCATCACAAATCAATTAACCAATCATTTAAGACCATTTGTTGGGATTAATTATAAAATTTATTCTTATTTATAATAAATTATTTTAAAAACTTTAAAAACATTATTTAAAATTATTTAAAATAGTAGTTGAATATTTTAAACATGAATAATATGAATAGGCTTAGAAAAATCTAAATTACTACATCTTCATCTTGTGGCCATATTATAAATTACAACAAAACCAACTGCCAAGAATTTAAAATCCATGTGGGAGGAATATATATATATATTTTTTGGGGAATAGAACAATTTTTTTGGAAGCAAAAACATGACCCTGCATTTGAATACATTTGCCAATTCAGCACAAAAGGCATCATATATCTAGCTGTTTTGCACTGCAAGCATGTAATACCACAGGTTACCACAGGTTATTCTTTTTAAGTAGTTAGTAGTTCCTAGGTGGGATGTGGGGGGAAACACTTGAATAATACAAAATTGTGTATTGGCAACTTTTAGATGCAAATCGTAATTTTTGGGCTCAATGATATGGTATCTCTTTTTGGGGTTTTGAAGATAGAGAGCTGCAAAGCTTAATCAAAAAGGTTCCATTTGAGATGTAAATATAATTTGAATTGTGGGGAAACAATGTTTTTGGATGCAAGATGCAAATCGTAATTTTGGGCTCAATGATATGGTATCTTTGGCCTCGGTTTTGAAGATGAGAGCTGCAAAGCTTTAATTCAAAAAGGTTCCATTTGGTTCACTTTTATTGTCAGGTTGGAGACCACACTAGTTTTAAGTGTGTGAAAAATCTTTTGAGAAGTTTTTCACTGTGGTCTTTTTAGTATGATGGTGTTTGGAATATACATTATCCCTCCAATTTTTCAGGAAGGCCATGTGAGGTTCCTGAGTTTGAGAGGGTGCCTAACATGCTGCTACAAATGCAGAGCAGTCTTGCCTATGGTTAATTGCACCTGCATTTTTTTGGCCTAAGGGGCTGTGACTGTTTGACACTCTGACTGTGTGGTCTATGTGTCTTTTTGTGGTGGAGTTTTTTTAACAGTGCTTATTAAAATTAGAAAGGCCTACTCCGCCAAATAGAAACGATTTTGTGCCTGGAATCAAAAGAAGGGGCAGAATCCTTGGGTAATAAATATACCTCAAATTTTACAGTACCTAGCTAAGATGTTAAACAATGGACTTTCCTTCTCATTCCATCAAGATCCACGCTTCAGCCATTTCTGCACAATACAAGACAGATCCTCCTTTATTCTCTCATCCTCTCTTAAGGCAGTTCCTCAGAGGGGCAAAGAATATAAAACCCCCAAGGAAACTACCAGTCCCTGCTTGGGACCTCAACTTCGTATTGGAAAAGCTGACCCTTCCTCCCTTTCTTGCCAGCTTCTTCATCAGAGTTACAGTACTTGTCATGGAAAACAGCCTTTCTTCTGGCTATCACCTCAGCTCGCAGGGTGTCGGAGCTACAGGCCCTCATGACTGTGCAACCATTCATCATTTTCCATCAGGACAGAGTTTCCTTACGAACCAACCCTACCTTTATGCCAAAGGTAGTATCCAGTGTAGCTTTGAATCAGACTATCCACTTACCTACCTTTTATCCTAATCCACAAAACAAAGGGGAAAGACTACTACATTCCTTGGACATTCACAGACAACTTCGTTATTATTTGGACAGGACAAAGCCCTTCAGGAAATCTGAGCAACTCTTTGTGTCCTATGCTGCAGGTGGTCAAGGAAAGGCTATTTCTAAACAGACAATTTCAAAACGGATAGCCCACTGCATACGCTTTTGTTACTCATTTCATGGAAAAACTGTGCCTGCATGCATCAGATCCCACTCCACCAGAGCCACAGTTACATCTGCAGCCTTCCTCAGGGGGGTCCCTACCAAGGATATTTTGGAAGCAGCCACCTGGAGTTCAGTGCACACTTTCTCCAAGCACTATCACCTCCCACTATACTCTAAATCTAGAGCGGGCTTTGCCACAGCAGTCCTGCAGGGCATCCTAGCCCCTCCTAGTTCCACCTAGTGCCTACCACCCTTACTTAGCTTTGGGATTCTACCCATCTGTTATGACTGCAGCTGTATGCACGATGAACATAGTACAGTTTTGTACCTACCATAAATGTAGATGTTCGAGTGCTCATACAGCTTGCAGTCCAGGTTTCCCTCCCTCCATCCCCTCTTAGGACAGGCCTTATGACAAACACTTTCCATAGAACCTTTTTGGGGTATTTTTTTATGGTGTATTTGCTTGCAACTACTGTTTTTGATTTATCAACATTGCATTTTTGCATAACATTATGTTTGCCTTCCTTCTGGGGGCACCCGACATCTGGGGCAAGAAAAACTGAAGAAAATGGCGTCGGCTGCCTCTTTTATACCCCTGCCGCACTGACGTCAGGGAGGAAGCGACGACAACCGACGCCGGACCTAGACTTTGGAATTCGGCCGACTGAGGACCCGCCTGATGGCAAGATAACCCATCTGTCATGACTGCAGCTGTATGAGCACTCGAACCTCTACATTTATGGTAGGTACAAAACTGTACTTTCTACCTTATGGGCTGTGCTTGTAAGACACTGATGTGTTTTCTCCAGTCTGTGATGTGTTTGGTGTTGTGTGTGGAATGTCTGTGAGTGTGTTATGGAGTTTTCTGCTGTTTAGGTAAGTTTTTATTGAGGACCTCTGTATATGTGGGTGTGTACTGTACTTGGCTATGTGGTGTGGGTGGTGTGGTGTTTGTGCTGGCAATCTCCTCTTTGTTAGGGGTACTGACTGAGGCGCGAGTGAGTATGGATTCTTTTTTACTGATATAGATGCATTTCTAGCAAGTAGAAGAATTATGTGCTAGGAGAAGAGGGTTGTCAGTGAACACGAGGCAGTTGCTACACTGTCTCAGTATGCTCATGTCGACCAGGCTGGCAGGAGAAACTGATGGGAATTGTCCAGACATAGTGTTCTGAAACTTGGATGGACTTAGGAAGAGAGGGTTTTGATAAGGGTTTGTCCACAACAGTATAGACCACAAAAGCCATCTTAAATGTAAAATAACTGGCCTGAAGCCCAATTGCTAAAACCAAAACCAAGAGGGTTAGAATAACAGACAAATTTAATCAGGCTATTAACAAGCAGTAACAAATACAGCAGAATAAAACCACTTCAACACTTAAAAGAGTAAGGAGAAAGAACACAATAAATAAATGAAGTGTAATTTTTTTTTTTTTTTTGCTTTGTTTTATTTTATTGAGAGGGAAGGAACAGAAGATAATTCAAGATTAAGAAACTAAGGGTGTTGGCCTTCCCAAATGCTCTCTCCATACACAGCAGAATGAGCTGATGAGATGGGACTGGGAGGAACATCCAAAATCAAAGAAGCAAGGGGGTAATCCTACCTGAATGATCACCCTGTACTCAGTAAAGTAAGCAAATGAGATGGACTGTGAAGAGTGTCCAAAATAAAATTTACAACAGGGGCGGGCAACTCCAAAGCCACCAAATTTAAGAACACACCAACACTAGAGTGGGAGGGTGGTAAAAACAAAATGCAGACACAGAGAAAAGCAATTTCAAGCAAATTAATAAATGCAGCACAGTTTTATTGACTATCACTGATAACAGATTAAGTGCCAAAAAATATACTTATAGGCTTTCTGTATCCAGATGTTTATTGAATCAGTCACAGCTACGCATAGCCGGCCATAGGCATAGGCCAACTAGGCGGCCGCCTAGGGCGCCACTCTAGCAGGAGCGCTTTTCCATTATTTATTTAATGTAGGTAGACCAGGATGGGGGCACCGGGTGCTGTGGGAGGGGTCGCCATGGAGCCCTTTTGCCTAGGGCACCAGTTGACCTAAGGCCACTCCTGCAGCTATGCCACAAAGAGCAGCTACAGTTGTGGTGTGGTGTCAACATTTTGGCATCTAGTATACAATGCCAACAGTCCTGACTATGCCCATGTATCCACTAAGGGTGATGCTACATTTGTGGTGTGGAGTCAACATTTTGGCAACTGGTATATAATGCCAACAATCCTGACTATGCCCATGTATCCACTTTGTAATGCTTTATGGATAGCAGACAATAAAACTGGTATATAAACAGCCATGAAAGAAATACTTCTGAAGAATGCAGTAATGAGGCCATTGCCTTCATAGAATGTGCTGTGAAAAATTTTGAATTAATTAACTCAAAGAGCTATTACAAAAACGTATGCAACAAAATCCATTTGTAAGCAGTTTCAGAACCAGTTGTGGTTCTCAAATTATGCACAAAAAATTTTATTCTGAATTCTTGAAATCTTTGGTTTTGGTGAGAGATATTGAAAGGCTTTCTAGGATTCATACTGTACAGAGTCTGCTACCCTACATACTGAGATAAAAAAGTAAAAAGAAGGGAGACAAATCCATAACCTTAGGAATATAAACAAATGAATTCAATCAACTCAATTCAAAAATACAAATAAAAATAATTTATTAACAGAAATAAATACTTTGCCTTAATGACTGGATGTGACGATGGTGGTGCTGCGGTAGCGTTGTCGCCTCACAGTTAGACGTTGGCCGTTTGATTCTCAGTTAGAGCGTCTTCTGTGTGGCGACATGCGTGAATGGCCATTCCTTCGCTGAAGGTTGTGCGTTAGGCCCGGCAAGCCAGTACGTAAAAATCTACTGCCAATCATTAGCGGACCGGAGTTCCGCTGTGGCGAACCCTAATCGGGAAAAGCCGAAAGACACAAACAAACTGGATGTGACGATGTGAACATAAAATCCTGTAACTTGGAAACTAATTTGGTCAATGCTATAGCTTCAAAAAATGATAATCTTTTAAGACAGACATTTCAGAGGAACTGACTACAATGGTTTAAGGGAGATGACGTTAAGGTAGACAGACATTTCAGAGGAACTAACTACAGTGGTTTAAGGGAGATGTTAAGGTAGACAGACATTTCAGAGGAACTGACTACAGTGGTTTAAGAGAGATGTTAAGGTAGACAGACATTTCAGAGGAACTGACTACAGTGGTTTAAGGGAGATGACGCTAAGGTAGACAGACATTTCAGAGGAACTGACTACAGTGGTTTAAGGGAGATGACGTTAAGGTAGACAGACATTTCAGAGGAACTGACTACAGTGGTTTAAGGGAAATGATGTTAAGGTTTCTAAGACAATCAAGATTTCCATGTGGTTTCTACAGGGTCTTCAAATTCACCACTACCTTGAAAAACATCTTTACTAAGGGACCTAGAAGCTAAAGGATGATCCCAAATAATGCAAAGGAGACATACTAACAAGGCTAAATAATGAGACTTAACAGAGGAATAAGCAAGACATATCATCATCCACCCCCTTTTTTCTCCATTTTTGCATGGGGTCATGGTATTGCTTCATCTGTTGCAGCCTCTCTCTCGATTCACAGCTGCTCTTCTACCCTTTTTTGACCATCATCCCTGATTGTCACAGGTCTTCTCTCATGCACGTCATCCAATCTTGGCTTGATGTCCTTGACTCCCTTTGCTTTCTCCCCGTCTCTCCCAAATCTGCTTTACCAAATTATATTCTACTTTCCTGCACATGTGACTGAATCACCATAATATGTCGCCTTCATCAAACCTTTATTACAATTGGGGCTACTTTGGTCACTGCTATGATGTCCCCACTTCATTTCCTCATCTTTCTCATTGTTTGTATTCCATAACCTAGCTGTGGCACTTCATCTCCATCACCTCAAGCTTCCTCAGCTGGATTTTGAACTGTAAGAAGACTGCCAAAATTATCTTTCTTTGGTCAGTGTCATATACTTTCACTAAGTCTAGGAATACCCAGTTGGACTCTTTTCTCATCTCCAGCTTCTTCTCCACTAGCAGTCACACTGCAAACATCGGGTCAGTTGGACTGCAACCTCATATGAATATGAACTGCTCAACCTGATACTGCCGTCCTGCCTGCAGTTTTGAATACATATTCTGTTCTTGTACACTGGTATTTATTCTCTAGTCTTCTGTGGTATGCCTCTCTCTGCATACAGTTATGAGTACCCTCAGCAGCCATTACTCCCATACTGCCCTCAACATCCATTTGCTGTGACATCATCTGAGCCTGACATTTTCCTCGAGTTCATTTGCTTAGTGCACTTTGTACATCTACTAGGATGGGTTCCCCTTCCTCGCATAGTAGGTTGCACATGCAGCTGTACAGCTTCTGTAGGGTTTTCTTCATTCAGGAGCCTAGCAAAGTACTCCTTTCATCTGCACTTGATGTCTTCTAGACTGGCAAGAAGATTGTTGTTGTTGTCCCTTATGAATGACATCTGCCAGCTATCCTTATCTTTCTGTCAATGCCTTGCAACCTGACAGAGCTTCTCTAGGCCACCTAATGAATCATTTTTCAGACAATTGCAAGTTCCTGTTATGCACAGGAATCACTCTCTTAGCCTCTCTGTTTTGTTAATACTCTGTCCCCTTTAGGACTCAATTTGGAAGGTACTTGGAGGCTGCTTGTTTGACTTTTAATTGAATAATTGGGTTAAAATTTTGTATTTAAATGGGGGGTTAACTGATGATTTTATGTAATCCTTGAAGGCTTTGCCGAAGCGCTGAAGATACATTAAACCTCTGGATGGTTGCTGACTGTTGTTTTTTATTTTAGTTTTATTCATCTGTGGTTGGTGTTAGTACTGCTTCTTAGTCTAGTACAAATTTGCTGTCTCTCATTTCTTCATGTACTCATTTCTTTTGAAAACTTCTTGGACTTCTACAATCCACTATCAGCTTTTCTTATGTACCTTATTTCCATAATTGTCTCTACCACATATTTGTTCTAGCATCTTCATGCATGATGTTTTCAGCCACTCTTATTCTTCTTCAGCTCCACCTTCTTCTTCTTCCACTTCCTCTTGAGGTGTTAAGAGTCAGGATTATATCCTTGTATAGCAAACCAACAACTGAAGAAGGAAAAGCAAACAACAGCCACAGAAAAAAGTCCAAAAAATATTTATTCACTCTAGCGCCTCAGCAAAAGAAGCCTTCAAGGAGTACAACAAAGATCAAATAACACTCAATAAATAAATACACCCATAAATTAATCAACAAATCAGAAACATCAGTTATACACTTCCAGTTAAGCACAGTATTTAACCCTGTAGGTGTCAACGTATTATATTTTAAAATAAATATAGCTTCTTTGTATAACAATTTATCTTTCACAGAAACAAGTTCACCAACATCAATATTAACCTTTTCTAAAATGTTTCCTTTAAGAAGTCTGAAAATACTCGAATGGCGATTCTAAAGTGAATTGCTAAAGGTTTATCACAGTTGTCATTTCTTGTATCTCTAATATATTCCTGAAATCTCACTTTAAACATTCTTTGGCTTTCTCCCCACATAAAATTTATCACAAGGACACTTTAAAACATAAATAATTCCAACAGTATTGCAAGAAGAAAACTTAATAGGACTAAACTAACTCCATTAATCTTAGAAAAAATATTAACAATAAAAGAACAAATAGAACAATTCCAACATACAAAAGTAACTAACCTAGAAAAAGCTAGCTTACTAACTCTAGTATCTGGCATCTGGAACCTACTATGTACCACAATATCAGCTATGTTGCATCCTTTTTTAAAGGAAACCAAAGGCTTCTCATTTAAAATTCCATTCACTCCCATTCTTCTTCAGCCCCACCTTCTTCTTCCTCTTGAGGTGTTAGAGTCAGGATTATTTCCTTTATACCTTGTCTTCACAATGGTTAACTTGCAGGTCTTCAGCCATAATTGTTGATCTTAAGTCTTCTCTGACCACTGCTGATTGTGGTGACAATAGTTTATGCTTGAGCTCTATTCCCTTTTCTTAGTAGGATAAAGTCTACCTGAGTTACATGTTGGTCACTTCTGAATGTGATTCTGTTATTGTCTCTCATGAGAACCATGAATTGAACACCATTAAGCTATCTGCCAAACAGAAATCTGGAATAGGGTTTTCTTCATTATTCCTGTTGCCCCCAACCATGTGGACCTAGGCAATTCTCATATCTTGTTCTGCCTGTCCTGATATGTGCATTCAGGTCACTCATTATCAAAACCAACTCATTTTGTCCTGCTTTACTGAAGGGGGCCTGCAAATGCTGCCTGAATGTTCTGTTTTCCTCACCACTTTAACCCTACTGTGGAGCAAAGACTGAAACATGAAGACTGCACTTTCTTTACACTACTGTCTGACTGCCATGAATCTGTCAATGATTCAGATGACAGAACTCACTGTCTTCAGGGCACACACTCTCTGTCTCGCTCTCTCTCTCTCATAATATCTACCACATCTTTTCTAGTCTGTCCTCCCTCTGAGTAATAGACTCTAGATCCCTTCCACCTTGACTCTGGATACAGATACACACAATATGGTCTTCTCCTTACCATTATTCCATCCACTTCCAAGCGCTGCCCTGTCAGTGAAACCTATATTGAATGAAGCAACCCTTAGTTCGTTTCTGGCAGGCTGAATGGTTTTATGTCACGCTTTACCTGGCATAACTGTGTTGAGTGAATCTAGTCTGGGCAACTGGATATCGGTCAGCCACCGACCTAATGACCTAGGGATGCTGGGCTTTAAGACAAGTCCACACTGGTCAACAGGGACACACAGACCCCCTTCACTGTTAGCACAGGGCCCTGGCAGAAGTCAGTGAAGGCCAGATCCTCAATCCACTTAGCACCAGTAAATATCCATGCTCCTTTTGTCGATATTGAATGATCTGACCAAATCACCTACAGCCAGTTTTTACATTACTATGTGAATAGCCATGACTTGGCACACAGACTGTGTTCTATCTTTTGTCTAGAGGATACTACTTACCACATTTGACTACTAAAGAGGTTAAGTCCGCAATACTCTTTCTTTTACAGGCACCACCTAAAGTCTCTTCTGCTGTTGCCCATGACTCCATTCTTTTTTGGTGTACTGTGTTTGCAGACCTCTCAGGTTCAATTGGGAAGGCTAGGTTTGAGCCTGGTACTTTCCATCCTTGAGGTGGAAACATCCTGCATGTTTTGGGGAGGTGGAATGAACCACACACAGGCACATAAAGAAAGTACAGATTTATAGTTTACTTACCATAACATTAGATGTTCGAATAGATCATGTTGCAGCAGCCATCATTATTTGTTTATTACCATTTGTTTACTGGGATAGTCCAACTGAGCAAGAGTCCTCTTTTCAGCAGAGGCCTGGGGAGAAAAGCTCCATACAAATACATACATTAAATGTACATAATGTTAAAGTACAAGAGAGGTACAAATCTCATAAAAATATTACTAAAAATAATCAGTTAGTGTTAGTAGGACAAAAAGAACGGGTTACAGATATGAGTAGGTAGAAGCAAAAAGAGAAAATAAATAAGATATGTAGAATATTAACAGCAAATAAGCAGAGTTACTACAGTACAAACATATCTTATTTACACTGAACATGTTAAAGACATGTCTAAAGGCCTTGAATATATAATAACAACAGAGAAGAGAGTAACATATGCATGTGCAATCAATGCAATTAGTTACAACTTCTACAGTACGGGGTACATCATTTAAATTGGTTTGTAGGTTTTCATTTATATACAGTGTTCAAAGATGAGTGAGTTATTGCTGCAGGTGAGGTAAAAGAGATGCTAGGAGTAGTTTGTGAGATACAGTAGAATGGCAATAAGCAGATGCAGTAATACTGAGCAGTAAGATAGAAGTGTACTTTGTAAAGTAGAGTAGAATATCTTTAAGTAGTTACAGAAATACTAAATTGAAAGAGGGAAGAGCACAGTGAAGTAGGTTGGATGAGGTTTGTGAGAGGCATGGTCTAACAGAGAGGGGAAAGTGAAACGGTACTGGAGGGTTAGCTAGAGAGAGTTTCCATATAAAAAGTGGGTAACTAGAAGAGGGTAGATAAAGAATGACAATAAGAATTATTTCATGTGGACATTGTTGGCATTTGGAGGTTGATATTAACCAGATATTAAGGAGTTGAAGTATTACCAGGAGAATGGCATAATGAGAACAAATGTGGGACATATCCTGCCAAGGACACTGTATGTCTAGTCAGTCTTTAAAGCTTTAGGCTCTTTCCTTATGTGCTGTACATCCACCATTGGCATGTGAAGATGTGACAGCACAAGAAGGATGTATTGAAACAGCAAATCACAGAGCTTTCATGATCAACAATGGTGGCTGAAGCCTAAAGCTGTTAGATAAATCATGTCAGAACAGCAAAAGGATAAATAATGCCCCACTCTGGCCAGAGAATGCACTAAGAAGGGGATGAGAGGAGGGCGCTGGTACTGTAATAGTGACCTATTTGAACACTGACACTTACAGTAAGTAAACCACACAACTATGCTTATTTTTCATTACATCACTGTTACAGTAGCCATTACAATATGGGATGAATGTCAAAGCTCAGGAAGAAAGGGTGGATGCAGATGAAGCAGAGTCCAGAATTCCTTGTAGAACAGCCTTGGCAAAGCCTACTGTGGCTCTTCAGACAGAATCTAATTTGTAATGTTTGGTGAAGGTATTAACTGAGGACCAAGTTGCTTCTTCTAATATAACTGTAGAGTCTTCCTCTTTCCAGAAAGCCCCAGATGTGGCAACAGCTCTGGTAAAATGAGCAGTGACATTTTGCGGTGGAGTTTTGCCACAGATGAAATACTGGAATTGAATGTTGGGATGAATCAGAGATACCTTGTCCTTTATGACAAATTCTACTCTATGAGGAAACTTTTAGCAATTAACCTAACCAACTTCATGAGAAGGGAGAAACAGTGTTGTAGAAGACAAAACAGAATCACCAGTAACATGTCTGATAAGTCCTGTGACACCCGTGCCCTGGCCCAGCAATCAAGGACCATCAATCCTCACCACTAACAACAGTGAGAGGTATCTCATATAGGAGGAAAGGATGACAAATACACACTGTAAAGCGCAATTTCCCTTAAGAGCACACAGAGGTCACAGTCAGTCCGGGGCTGGTCATTCCCTTGTTCTCCAGGTCCCCAATAAGACTTCCCCACTGGCACAGCTATAGAGTCCAGCTCTAAGCCTTGTGGGCAAGCTAAAACCTCCAGCACCCTCTCTGTCCAACCAGTGATTCGTGTCCCTGCCCAAGTAGCGACACACACACACACACACACACACACACACACACACACACTTTGAGAAGAGTTTATACAACCACACAAACAGTCCTGGGGAAGGCTGGCACAGGTTCTCCAACTGTGCCTCTTTTTCCCCAGACTATACGGTAGTACCAGCTGCCACCACCCACTAATATTTATCAGCTACTCAAAGGTCCATAAAAGGGTGTCCAATTATTAATGTGCAATATTATTATCCAATTGGTAGTATAGCCCAGGGCTAAAGCTATTAGAGTTGCTTTGTACAATTTTACCAAAGGCATGCAAGTACTCTAAAGAGCTTAAATTATCTCTACAAAAACAGCCACATTTGAAAGGGTTGAAAAAAATAATCAAAACACAAGACAATACTTTTTACTACACAGTGCTAGTCGAGTTCAGAGATCACAGAGAAATACTTAAAATAATTCAGTAGTACAGTTCTGACATCACAGAAAAATTCAGTCTAATATTTCTAGTTTCTAGCTATTTCTAAGAGAAAACACAAGTCTAAGATAAACATACATATAGAGCAAGACAGTGCTGATGAGTTGGATGGTCAAGACAAAAATGCTTAATGCTCTCTGAGTCTTTCTGTTTTTAAAATCACATTCCTGGTTCACATTACATCATTCTTCACACTTCCCTGGATTCCCCGGCTAACAAAAACTATGTTTACATTCTTCACCTCTGGGCAGAAACCAGAGCAATAAAGGACATTTATACATGCAAATTCTGGCCATTAATTCTAGCCTTAAAACAATAGGGAGGATGCCTCACTCTAGACTGACTGGCTCCGAGTTTTTAACATCAAAGTGTCACAACATGCTTTACTTGGTCAGTAGAGTGCACTGTTGTTGCATTTTTTTCAGTTCCACATGTAACACTATTTTTACCATTTAAGACAACAAGCCTGTGGTTTACATTAATATTTACACATGGCAGCCTTCACCTATCTTCACCCAATCTTCACATATCTCCCCCCTGGAGAACTCAAGCTAGTTTTTTCAACTGACCCTTGAGAAACACAGCTTGAGGGAGGGAGATCTATCTGAGTATACCTTACCCCATTCCCTGTCTTGAGAGCCCATCTGCATTGGCATTGCTAATCCCACTGCGGTGCTGCACGGACATATCATATGCTTGCAACCCCAGACTCTATCTTAGCAACTTGGCATCTTGCTGGCTGGCTCTGTTTAACCATGTTAGGGGGTTGTGAGCTGTCATAACAGCGAATTTCCTTTCATACAGATAAGGCTGAAGTGTCTGCAGTGCCCACACTATGGCTAGACATTCCTTTTCTACAGCTGCATAGCATTCCTCCCTATGTTGGAGCCTACGACTGAGATAAACCACTAGGTGCTCTTCTCCCTCTGAAGAAATCTGGCAAAGACAGGGGTCCTCCCAACGCTTCTTTAAGCTTCTGGAATGCCTGCTCACATGCTGGGGTCCACACTACCTTATCTGGTGTGTTCTTCCTTATCAGGTCTGTGAGGGGAGCAGCTATGGTACTATAACTGGGGACAAACTTTGTCATACCCTGCTGTCCATAAAAATGCCCTCACCTGCTTTTTAGTAAAAGGTGCAGGCCATGCCTGATTGGCTTCCACTTTGGCAGGTTCTGGCCTTATCTTACCACTCCCCACTCTATGTCCTAGGTAGGGGACCGGCTTAATGGTCAACCATGCCCTCTGTAGTCTGCCCAGCACTTCCTGGACATGCTGAAGGTGCTCTGGCCAGGAATGGCTGTAGATGGCTATATCATGTAGGTAAGCAAGGGCAAACCCTCCTGCACCTGCCAGGATATGGTCTACCAGCCTCTGGAAAGTTGCTGGAGCATTCTTCGTCCCAAAGGGCATCTTTGTGAACTCATACAAGCCAAAAGGAGTCACAAAGGCTGACTTCTCTCTAGCACTGAGAGTCAAGGGCACCTGCCAGTAACCCTTGGTAAGATCAATGGTTGTAAGATACTTAGCCCCACCCAACTGCTCTTGGGCCTCATCTGTCCTAGGCATGGGGTACGCATCTGACTCTGTGTGACTATTTTAATTTCCGGTAGTCCACACAGAACTTGGTGCTGCCATCCTTCTTTGGCACCAGCACCACTGGGGAGGCCCAGGGACTGTTGGACTCTTGAATCACCCCTAGTTCCAACATCTCCTGTACCTCCTCCCTCAGAGTCTGTTTGACTCTGTCATGCACTCTATAGGGGGCCTGCCTAATAGGCCTTTGGGGTACTGTATTCACCTTGTGCTCCCACAGGTGGGTGCACCCTGATTTCCCAGTGAACATGTCCCCAAATTCCTGCAACACTGCTTGCATTTCTTGAATCTGGGTAGGAGATAGCTGTTAGGACATTGCTAGCCCTTCCACTGAGGTGTCAGCCTGAGGCTCACTGAGGAGATCAGTCCCCAGATCTCCCTTAGACTCCTCCTACAATCCACTGCAAATGCTCAACACAAGGGCCTCCCTATCATGGTAAGGTTTCATCATGTTAACATGGTACAATTTGTGCCCCTGCCTTCTGCCTTGTCCGGAAGTTTAGGATGTATGCCTCAACAGACTCCTTGTGAGACTCGCACTCACCTTCCCACTCATCTCAAATTAAATCTAGAGGTCCCCTCACCCTATGCCCATACAGCAACTCAAAGGGTGAAAAACCTGTGGATTCTCGGGGAACCTCTCTGTAAGCAAACAACAGATGGGGCAAATATTTGTCCCACTCCCTCTTAAACTAATCTGCAAATGCTCGTAGCATGGACTTGATTGTAGAGTTTAACCTCTCAACAAGACCATTAGTCTGGGGATGGTAGGTGGTGGCCTTCATGTGCTTCATCCCACAGGACTTCCAAGGACAAGCCAGCAGGTCTGACATGAAATTGGCACCACTGTCAGTCAGTATTTCTTTTGTAAAACCTACCCTGCTGAAAATCTCTAACAAAGCACTTGCCACCTTCTCTGCCTCAATGGAGGACAAAGCCACTGCTGCACGGTATCATGTAGCATTATCCACTACCATAGGATATACATTTTCCCTGTGGAACTTGGGGTACTTAGAGGACTCACAATATCCATAGCTACCCTCTGAAATGGCTCCTCAATCACAGGCAAAGGCATCAAAGGAGCTCTCACCTCGTCTCCTGCCTTGCTTACCATTTGGCACTGCTCACAGGTCCTGCAGTACCCTATTACATCTCTGGAAATTCCAGACCAATAGAAGTTCTGCATAACACAACTCTTTGTATGTTTTATGCCCATATGACCTGCAAAGGGAATATCATGGGCTATGGCTAGAAGTGCTAGACGGTAGGCTCTAGGCACTACCAACTGCTGTACTCTCTCACCTTCTAGGCCTCCCTCAGGGGTCCACTCTCTGTACAGTAACCCTTTGTCCCAGTATACAGATTCCTCCTTTCCTTGAGAATCAGGTGCCTCCCTAGCTACCTGCCTCAGGCCTTTCAATGTAGGGTCTGAGAGCTAAGCCTGTCTCACCTCTCTCCTTGTAACCCTTCCCAGCTCCCCTTCCACAGGAAGTCTGGCATCCTCAGACAGTGGTGTCTCACTGTCAGTCTAGGTACTACTACTTACCTCTACCTTTGCAGTCACTCTGTCCAAGGGACCATCAGTACCCCCAAGCAGCTGTGGCTCACCTTCATTCTTACTGCTACAGGGTCGAGCCCTCCCTGAAGTAACCACCTCACCAGTCCTGGCTGCAGGAGCAGGACTGGGGGGTCTCTTTCCTGTGCAGGTCTGCCCTGCTTGCCAGGTATAGGTCTCCCTTCTTCCACAAATCATCTGAAGTAGCACACTGTCCATCAGCTAACCAGATCCTCATGTCCTCAGGCAAAGTGCTAAGGGCTTGCTCCCTCACCAAAAGGTCTGCCAGTTCTTCAAAAGTGGTGACCTGACATCCACTCACCCACCTATGGAAATAAGTGCTCAATTCAGCAATATATTCATACACACTTTCATCTGCCTTGTGTCTATGCTCATGAAACTTTTTCCTATAAATTTCAGGTGTTAGCTTAAACAATTCTAAAAAGTGATTTTTAACAGCAGTATAATCAAACCATGCGATGTCGGACATTTTTGACAAAGCAGTTACAGCTTTACCATGGAGTAAGGGGGTCAGGAACCATACCCAGAGCCTTTGGTCAACACTATACTGTTTGCATACCCTCTCAAACATATGAATGAAACTATCAAAATGATCTGCCTCTATAAACTGCGGAAGACATTTACTGACCTTTTGTGCTTCTGGGGTCCAGTTACTCCCTTCCCTATTACCTCCATGACTCTGGAAAAGGGTCAGCATTTCCCTCTTATGCCTCCTCTGCCACTCCTTTTCCTCTGATTCTATCTCCAAATGCCTGACTTCCAACTCAAGTCTCTTTAGCTCCAGATGGATTTTTAAGTCCTCTGCAGAAAGGTTGAGCTGTCCATTCTCCGAGGGGGTTATATCTCCACTGCCAGTCTGATTGTCCTCCTGGTTGCTGCTTTCTGAGGGAGCTGTAGCCAAGGCTGCAATCAGATCTGCCTTAGTCAGGTTTCCATGCCCCAGTCCCGTAGCCTGGCACATCTCTGCCAGCTGGCTCCTTATCAGCTTTCCATACTCCTCTGCTGACATGCTGCCTGCTTACCCTGACTAACTAAGCTAACAAAAGAAATAAAACAATTGTGTTCTGAACTCTGAGTATTCACTGTGTGGCTGATTTAGAGTACAAAACACCTTCAAAGCTCACTGTACACAAGCTACAAGAATTCACTCTATCCACACCACTATAAGCCAATTAGTATTTTCCAACCAATTAATATGGGGTGTGGATATCCCACACCTCCATGGAGACTGGAGAGCAAGGGAGTGACCAGCCCCAGACTGACTGTGATCTCTGTGTGCTCTTAAGGGAAATTGTACTTTACTGTGTGTACTTGTTATTCTTTCCTCCTATATGAGATGACCCTCACTGGTGTTAGTGGTGAGGATTGAGGATCCTTGATTGCTGGGTCAGGGCTTGGGCATCACAAGTCCTTTCCAATTTTTGAAGGACTCTAGAAACAAGAGGAAAAGGGAGAAGGCATATAGAAACATCTCTGTCCAGGAGAATGAGAATGCATCAATCCTCCAGCTCTGTATGCAAGGTGTCCTGAAGCAGAAGAGTTTCAGCTGTCTCTTTAGATTAGAAACAAAAATATGTATTTGTTGGGCTCCCTACTGGCAGATTATCTCTAGGAAGCATTCACTTGTGAAGATCTATCCTGCATCTGCTCAAAGAGTCTATTACTGTGTTCTGGCTTGATGGGATGAAAGTTGCCTGAATAAATAAGTTATGCTGAACTGCTGTGGCCCAGGCAATCATGGCCAGCCTGCAAAGGGGACAAGTTCTTGTTTCTCCCCGTTTGTTCATACAACACATAACTGATAGATATATAGTTAAATAGCTTTCCCCAAAGCAATAATGAAATAAGAAATGTTTGTTATAATGCAAAAATAAAAGTCTGTTTTTTATTAACACAAGGTTTTGACTTGTAAAGCAAGGGTTAACTTGATACAACATTTGAAAAAAAGAAGTTATGTACCTACCATAACGTTCCATGTTAGTTGTCTTCGTCTCACCTTCTTTCTTGCTGGTTGGGATCGCAGCCGATCCTCAGCTCCGACTCGGCCATCTTCTATAGCTCAAGAGCTGTTTACTGGCTCGATGCTACCCCTTATCCCATGATGCCTAGCGCTAGCTACCCAGATCTCGTTTGTAACAGCTAACCCCAGACATAGCTAGAGAATCAATCTGTCCAAACAAACAGGTTGAGCATACCTGTCATACTCTCTAAGTCAGCAGAGGAAACAAACCAGAGAACACTCAGCCAGTGAAACCAAAACTCCTCTCGATCCAATAGGACAGGGGGATGGAGGGTGGGACACAAGAAAGAAGGCGAGATGAAGACAACTAACATGGAACGTTATGGTAGGGACATAACTTCTTTATGTTAAGTTGTCTATCTCGCCTTCATTCTTGCTGGTTGGGACAGCGTCCCTGGCACCTACAATCCTGGGCAGCTCATTGGAACAGACTCTTCAGAACAGTGGAACCAAAGTCATCTCTGCTCCTGGAGACCATATCCAGCTTGTAATGAGAAATAAAGGTATGAGGATTTGCCCACGTAGCAGCTGCACAGATAGAATCCATGGGCAACCTATACTGGAAGGTTACAGAAGTGGCCAAAGCCCTAGTAAAATGACCTTTTGGTTTGATAGGCAACTCTTTGTTTCTCAATTGATAAATGAAAGTAATAATGTGAGACAACCACCTGGATAAGGTCACTTTGGAAACTGGGAGACCTTGTTTGCCAAAAGCGTAGGAAAGGAATAGTTGGTCTGACTTCCTTATATCCTTAGTCCTATGCAAGTAAAAACACAATTGTCTATAAACGTCCAATTGGTGTAATTTGTATTCTACCTTGTTGGTGTGGTTAGGGAAAAACACAGGAAGGTCTATAGATTGGTTTAAATTGTTTTCTGAGCAGACTTTCGGAAGGAATGAGGGATTAGTCCTCAGAGCAACCCTGTCCTTATGAAAAACCAAGTATGGAGGACAAACACATAGTGCCTGAAGTTCAGAGACGCATCTGGCTGAAGTAATAGCTACCAGAAAAAGTGTTTTCCAAGACAGAAACTTAATGGAGCAGGATGCTGCAGGTTCAAAGGGGGGCATAATTAAGGAGGTTAGTACCAAATTAAGGTCCCAAGGAGGAGGGGGATCTCTCACTGGAGGTCTAAGGAGAGTAGTCCCTCTTAAAAAGGCTTTACAGAGCTTATGAGACATAATGTTTGAATTAGACAACCCAACATGAAAGTTAGAAATGGCCGCCAATTGAACCCTGATTGTAGCAGAAGCGGAGCCAGAATGAAAAAGTTGTGTTAGGAACTCCAAAATTTCATGGACTGGGGCTGAAAAAGGATCTACGTTCTTAGCCTCTGCCCAACAAGAAAAATGTTTCCATTTGCTAGCATAAGTCTTTCTAGTTGTGGACTTGTGAGAGGAGACAATCTCATGCACGGCCGGGGAAATGCTGGGAAGCCTGGCTAAGGTTGGAAGTGGAGCAACCAGGCTGTGAGCTGGAGTGTTTGGAGGGATTGATGCAGCCCGCCTGACTGATGAATCAGTAGGTCTGGAATCGGATCCAGAGTCCAGGGCTGATCGAGAAGGTAATGGTGCAGGAATGGAAACCATATCTGTCGAGGCCAGTAGGGGGCAATGAGGATCATTTTGCAACCCAACGGTATTACTTTCTGTATGAGTTTCAGTATCAGGGGAAAAGGAGGGAAGGCATAAAGAAGTCCCTGAGGCCAATCGTGGACTAGAATGTCCCTGGGTGTGTGACCTGGAAGCGGAAGAAGGGAGAAGTAGTTGCTGCATTTGCTGTTGAAGGGGGTGGCAAAAGGATCGCAGCAAGGCTGTCCCCATTTCGGAAGATCAGATCTGCAACTACCTGATTCAGAGACCCCTCGTGAGGCATGAGAATAGCTCTGCTGAGCCTGTCCGCTATGATGTTGGACCCCCCAGGGATGTGCGTTGCAATTAGAAATCGTTGGGAGGAAATCGCCCACTGCCAGAGTCTGACTGATTCTCAACATAGGGGGCAGGACCTGGTTCCGCCCTGCTTGTTGATGAACCAGACCACTGACATGTTGTCTGTTTAAATTGCAATGGTCCCAGAAGTGAGAGAGTCTTGAAGAGCTTGCAATGCAAGGAGCACGGCTCCCATTTCTAGGATGTTTATATGCAGGTGGTACTCGTGAGGCTGCCAAGTGCCTTGGACTGTCCTGCCCTGGTAATGCCCCCCCACCCTATCAGGGAGGCGTCTGTGGTCACTATGGCAACCGGAGGGGTTTGAATGAAGGGTCTGCCCTGAGTCACTAGTGCGGAGACCATCCACCAGGAAAGGTGCCTTTTGCATGCTTCTGTAATCATGATCATGTGAGACATGGGCAGCTGTTGGAAAGACCACTGTGTGAACAGAAGCTACTGAAGGATCCTCATGTGAAAGCGGGCCAGTGGGATTAGAAGAATTGCCGCTGCCATGGAACCCAGAGTTTGAAGGACGAACCTGACTTGGATCCTTTTGCTCTTCATTAGAATTTGTACTTGCTGGTGAATTGTAGACACCCTTTCTGGTGGTAGTCTTGCGGACATGTTCCTTGTGTCTAAGTCTGCTCCTATATAGGTGATAGATTGACAGGGCAACAAGGCAGATTTTTCGAAGTTTATTGTAATGCCTAGCTGAGAGCAGATTGTGATAGTGTAGTCCCTGGCTTGCAGAAGTTGATGCCTGGTAGTAGCACTGAGGAGCCAGTCGTCTAGATATGGAAAACACCTGGAATCCTCGACGTCTCAGGTGAGCCGTGACCACTGCCATACATTTGATGAACACCCTGGGGGCTGTGGTGAGACAAAAGGGCAGAGCTCTGAACTGGTAATGATTGGCTCCCAGCCAGAAGCAAAGCAATCTCCTGGAGCACCTGTCCATTTTGATGTGGTAGTATGCATCCTGAAGATCTATGAAGCACGTCCAATTGTCCTGACCCAGAAAGGGTAGAATGGACTGTAGCGTGACTATCCAAAACTTTGTTCTTTGAACAGACTTGTTTAGTCTGCTGAGATCCAGAATCGGTCTCCAGTCCCCTGTCTTTTTTGATACCAAAAAGAACCTTGAGTAAGTTCCGGATCCATGTTAGTCTGCTGGGACTTCCTGGATGACTCTTTTTTCTAGCAGTCTTGAAACTTCTATGACTGCTTGGTCCCTCAGATTGAGTGGAACATCTGGAAGGGATTTGCTCGATGGTAAGGGGGGCTGAGAGAAGGGAATTTTGCAACCTCCGGATATAATTGACCATACCCATTTGTCTTGCGTTAAATTTTGCCAGGCTTTTAGGTACAGTGACAGTCTTCCCCCCACTGCCTCCAGAGGCGGGCAGCCGGGCAACCCTTTAGGGATGCTGAAAGGGCTTCTCAGAGAAGGATTCCCTGTTGCCCTGGTTCTGCAGACCCCCCTCTGCCACGAGGGTGGCGTCTATTGTTGTTGTTTCCCCCTCTGCCCCTGGAGGAATAATCGCTACGTGTGTCAGGCGAGGCTCCCTGGGATTTTTGGAACCACATTTTACCACTCTTCTGACCCTTGGGGTATGGTCTGGAAGGAGTGGAAAAATGGACTCCCACGGCAGAGAGAGTCTTGCCTTCTTGCTCACACCTAGTCAAAGTGTCTTTCACCTGTGGTCCAAAAAGAAAGGAACCATCAAAGGGGGTGTTGGTGAATGATGCTCTAATGGGTTCCACAAAGTTACACAGCCGCATGTCTCCTAAGGGCTACACCCATACCTGCAGCTCTACTCGCACCATCGGCTGCATAGGAAATGAGCCTCATGGAGGAGTTGACTACAGAATTAAGGGTCACCAGCTGGGAAGCCACTTTAGCTTGAGCCCCCTCAGCTGATGGATCTTGAAGGGTATCTCCGAGCTCTTTAAGGAGATCCCTCTGAAGCCAGTTAAAATGGCATAAGTAGTTCAGTGACCTCATAGAAGAGGTCGCTGAAGCAAACATTCGCTTCCCGTATCTGTCCATGGTCCTAGACTCCTTGTTAGGAGGATGGACATACGAAGAGATTTCCGCTAGCTCTTTTTTGGTGGCTGCTGCTACCACCATGGCATCAACAGGAACACCTTTGGTAAGGAACTGCTTATCATGGGGTGCTGTGATGAACTTGCCAGGTCTCCTAGGAGTTGGTTCTGCTGTATCGGGGCTGACCAAGCCTTTCGAGCCACCACGGACATAAGTGGATCAAAAGGCGGAGAAACCCAGGAGGTGGAAGGTCGGGAACCGAACGCATCCAGGAATACAGACTCATCCTCTGTAGGGGCTAGGGGATTCCAGTTCCCCCTCTGCTTAAGCATTTCGAGGATGTCCAAAAAGGAAACATCTTCAGAGGGGGGTCTCGGGGACCCTTCTGAATCATCTAAGTCTGTATCAGAAGTGACAGACTCAGGGGAGTCAATGTGCTTCCTCTTGCACCACTTCTTATGAGAGGGCTCCTCTGAATGATCAGGGGAGGCCTTGGAAAAAGAGGAAACACCCAATGGGGTGCCCTGGAGCGCCAGTTCCCCACGCTTGGGGTCTGGAGGAGGAGCAGAGGTTGGCACAGGCACTACAGGGGACGGAGCTGATGGGGCCGATAGTGGAGCTGACTCAGTGACCAGCACACTCCTCATGACATCGAAGGCATCAATGCCATGATGCAGAGAAAGCTCCGGTTCCGAGGAAATCGGAATCTTTTTCCGCACCGAGGGAGATGGCTCCGAGGCCGATGTAGGAGCCAAGCTCACCTGCGCCAAAGCTCCAAGAGGGAGAATGGGGTCGGACAAGGGTCCGATGCCACTCACCCCCTCGGAGCTGATGAGGGAGCCCCGGCACCCAGATCCCTCAACAGACAGCACCATCGAGGGAATCGGAGCCGACGACAGAACAAAAGGAGATAAAGTTATCGGAGCCGATGATTCCACTACTCAAACCCCAATGATCTCCAGCTCCAAGCTCAATGGAGTCGGAGGAGGAACATCGATAGAAGTGGACGGAGCAGACACCTGTTGAGGAGGGCTGGACAACATCTTGGCAAGTGCCTGTGACTTTAGCAACCTACTGACCACTCTCTCCACATCGTGATCCGAGAGCCTAGAGGATCGAGAGTAGTGAGAAGATCTGTGACTGCACTGGTTTTATTTATTATTTTATTTTATTTTATTTTATTTTTGTTAACTGGGAGGGTCCGACTGGACACAGGTTCATTTTCAGCGGATGCCCAGGGAAAAAAGCTCCATGTTACAATATTAGATTAGTGCAATACAAAAGAATTTACAACATATAAAGTAATACAAAGGAACATTAGTAGTAGAGTGTACTATTAGTACAGGAATGGAGAGATTAACCCTATTTTTTCTTCTTCATATTGACAAAAACATTAATAAATTTACATTCACAATATATTTCTGCTTTAGTATAACTGGGCAGTATGTAAATGCTCATAATGGCATAACTACAATATAGGTATAGGTAGGATGTAAGAGGAACTATTTTAGGTATTATACGAATCTTAGATACAGGTTAGAGCACTTTTCAGGTAAGGAATATAGTACCAAACAGAACCAGTGTTGGTATGATTTCAGCTGTTAGATTGATATTATGTTTGGATGAGTATGCAAGGATATCAGTAGAGATAAGTAAGGGAAGTGTTATAGTGTAGTAGTATCCTTGTAACTGAGCATAGTTATTGCTACCCTGGGGTGTAGCAAGAGCAGAGCCAATTATTAGAATAGTACGATTTCAGGAGGTGTTTTAACTAGGTGCTAGAAGTAGTCCTAGTTATGTTGTTTGGGAGTGAGTTCCAGGTTTGTGCTATTGTGCAGGCAAAGAGAGATTTACCTGCTTCATTTTTATGTTGTATTACTTGAATGAGATTTTGATTGCTATATCTCAGGGTTCTAGTGGTGGTGTAGGGTTGAATTAGCTGTTGGAGGGCAGGTGTTTTTTCAGGGTTGTAGTAGAGTTTATGTGCAATTGCGGCTTGGTTAAGTCTTAGTAGGTGAGGAAGTTCCAGCCACTTGAGTTGTATTAGGGAAAGACAGTGATGGGTTCTTTTTCATGAGTCTGTTGCAAATTTGGCAATCTTGTTGTAGCATGATCCCATTTTGTGAAGTTCAGTCTGGTGAAGGTTAGTTAAGATAGAGGAAGCGTAAAGAAGAATGGAGAGGAGGTGGCTTCTTGCAATAGTGGCTTTGGTCTGTTTAATCATGAACCTTTTATTTTTATATAGACCACCTAGTTTTTGGTTTACCTTTTTGATGGTTTGTGCTATATGGATATCAAATTTTAGGCGATTATCAATCTCTACTCCTAGTAGTTTGGTATGGTTGGTTGGTGTGATTTGAATATTATTTTTGGAGTTTATTGTCAGGCTATGGTTTGAATTGGATGATCTGCCAGGGGTGAATAGGATTAGCTTGGTTTT
The DNA here is from genome assembly GCF_019279795.1 of Protopterus annectens. Taxonomy (NCBI): domain Eukaryota; kingdom Metazoa; phylum Chordata; order Ceratodontiformes; family Protopteridae; genus Protopterus; species Protopterus annectens. Next base: position 1,767,443,988 of record NC_056732.1, read on the forward strand.
CTTTGGATTGAGAAGAAGTTGTATTTTAGTAAACCAAGTTTCTGCTAGAGTAAAGTTGAATTGGGTGAGTGTGTGTAGTTTCTTTATACTGGGGGCAGCACATATTATGGTGGTGTCATCAGCATATTGAACTACTGTGGCAGTGGGCAGTGAAGAGGAGATGTCGTTAGGGAAGAGGGAGAACAGCAGTGGGCCAAGGATTGCTCCCTGAGGGACTCCTATGGAAACTGGTAAGAGAGGGGACAGCTTTTCTTGCCAGAGAACTGCTTGTTGGCATTCTGATAGATAGCTATTGAACCAGCGTATGGTGGTGGAGCAAATATTGAGACTAGATAGAGTATTGAGGAGCAGATTGTGATTAACCATGTCGAAGGCTTTGAATAAGTCGATGAAGATGGAAGATATGAAAAGACCTTGGTTTCTAAAGTGGTTGACGGTATTGGTATAGGATAGAAGTGCAGTGGTTGTGCAGTGGGAGGGTCTGAAGCCATGCTGGGAGTTGGATAGTAGATAATTTTGTTGTAGATATTGCATTAGTTGCAAGTGGACAATTCTTTCTAGAAGTTTTGATAAAGGTGATAGTATGGCTATAGGACGATAGTTGGTTAGCTCTAAGGAGTTGCCACCTTTGTGTAGAGGGACAATATGGGAAGTTTTCCAGAGAGTAGGAACTGTATGTTCTGAAATAGATCTATTTATGAGAATTGACACTGGGTAGGATATGGCTTCTGCTGCTATATGAAGGAAACTGTAGTTTTATTGTCCGTTTTGGGTCTATTCCTGCTTCTTTCCAGCCCCTGCTATCAAGCACGCTTTAACGTGCTTTGGCGCGATTTAGCGCAGAGTTGCCACTAGAGCAGCATCGGGCAGCGCCGGTTAAACAAGGTTAAACTCTTTCTGGCTCCAGAAAGTCTGTTCTTCAATTTTTCCCTTAGAACTGCTTTGTTAGGAACCTAAACAGTTTACACCTTCACTAAAAAGTGCAGCACTTGTTCCAAATAGCTTTTTCTTCTCAAAAAGCTCAGCACTTGTCTTATAAGCATATCCCTTGTCTTATAAGCATTCTCTTTGCAGGTCAAGCACTCCTATATTATACAAATCTCTCACTAGCAAAACCCCCCAGGAGTGCCCACTTCCCTGCTAAGCCCAATACTTTTCTGTCTCATACCAACTCATAATTCTTTCTAGCATGTCGAAGGGTCAGATGCTGGCGTCCTCTCCTGCCCAGTTGGTGAATCTGGGAATTCTGAGACAATGTTACAATTGCCTCATGTACACGGACAACCCTCTCCTCCTCCCACATAACACTAACACTTGTGAGAGATGCAGCTATTTAGCCAGACTGGAGGCTGAGCTCTCTCAACTCAGGACTGGCAAGACCAGGCAGGAGGAGAAGGCAACTACACACACCACAATACCAGTCTCACATAACTCAACCACACCACTGAATTAAACACATAAACACACTAAGACATACTCGGAGGCTCTGAGTAAAAATTTACCTAAACAGCAGAGGCCTCCAAAGCAGACACCCAAGCAACTGCAAACTCAATACACCACACAAACAACACATAAACAACAAAATCAGTGTGCAAAGCAGTCACTGCCCTTAAGGCCAAATACAACACCAAACATACTTGTCATAGGTGACTCCATAGTCAGACACACTGACGTCCCACTCACCAGGCTGAACAAGGAGAGGGTCACGCTAAGCTGCCTATCGGGCTAGAATCCGCCACATAACACAAGCACTCAGGTCACTCCACGGCAAGTACAGGTATGACACAGTCATTGTCCATGCTGGTGTGAACGACCTGAGATGTACCTCCCTGGACTACATGAAAAGAGACATAGAGGAGCTCTCAGATTATGTAGCACAGGCAGGTATGACCCTGACCCTGAGCAGTATCCTTCCTTCACCAAGAATGATGCCACAATATAGTGACAAGATGATCAGCTTTAACAATTGGCTTAATTTCTGGTGTCATTCAAAAGGGATCCAGTGCCTGTCTGCCTGGGATGACATGCTCGACAAGCCACGCTGCTTCGCAAGGGATGGCTTGCACCTGTCACCCCTGGGATTCCGGATATTGGCTAAGGCTCTTGCCAACCCCATAGTGCCTTTTTAGGCAAGGCTCAAATTCTAAACCTACCACCCTAGAAAACAAAAACGTGAAGAAACTAAGGGTAATGCTGCTCAATGCCAGAAGTCTAAATCTCAAAATGCACGCACTCGAGGCCCTTCTCAGTATGGAGAACATCAATGTCTGTGCTGTGTCTGAAACCTGGTTCAAGGCTCCTGAGAGCACCCCGGCACTATCAGGTTTCATCTCATATCATGCATTCCGGCCCCAAAACCCGGACCACACCACAAAAGGAGGGGGTGTATCCATATTCATCAAGGATACCCACACCTCCAGGTTGGTGGCTACGCATGAAGCATCGGAAACCATCCAGGTGCAATTAACCATAGGCAAAACTGCTCTACAATTTGTAGCATGCTACAGGCCACCCTCTCAAACTCAGGAAACCCACACAGCCTTCCTGAAGACACTGGAGGGTAAAATGTATCACCAAACACCATCATATTGGGTGACTTCAACTACCCGAATATAGACTGGGAACATTACTTAAGCCCAAACTTTCTAGCCCAAAGGTTCCTGGAGTTCATAAATTCAAATGCCATGGAACAACTAGTCACCGTCCCCACAAGAGGAGAAATTATACTAGATCTCATCATCACGAACATGGGGACAAAATGCTCCACACCGGAAGTATATCCCTCATTGGTGAGATCAGATCATAAACTAATCTCACTAGAAATCCACATCCCGCCCCCACCCCAAACAAAAAAGACCACAGTGAAGAACTTCTCTAAAGCAAACTTCACACTACTCAAGACAGGTGTGGTATCCTTCAAGGCCCCGAGCCAATGGAAACCACAACCCAAGCTCTTGAAGCCCTTACAAATGCCTTCTATGAACACCTTCAAGACTGCATGGATCAGGCAATCCCAAATAAAACCAAGACTCTTTCCACCAAGGGCAAACGTCCAGTCTGGTGGACCCCAGCCATAAACAAACTTTACAATAAGAGGAGAAAGCTATTACATGATAGAGCAAAATCCCAAAAGGGAAGGCATCTTTGATCAGCACTAGCAAGAAACTACGATCCCTCATAAAATCATCCAAGGCCAACTTTGAGAGAAAAATTGCCATAGATTCAAAAGACAATCATAAGGCCTTCTTCAGCTATGTCAGAAACCTGGGTGGAAACTCCCAGATATGCTCAGAATTAGTCCAAAATGATACAAAAATCACTGAACCCACAGACATTGCCAACATACTGGCAGACAGGTTCAGCGCAAACTTCACCCCCCTCTCTCCCCCAAAAGGAGAGATAACTATCCCAACTGAGTGTAGCCTCCCAGACATCTCAAATGTGCAGGTGAAAGCTGCTCTCTCTAAAGCTAAAAACACAGCATCAATGGGACAGGATGGGGTCCCCGGCTGTGTGCTACATGAACTTAATGAAGAACTAAACCCACACATAAGGCAGCTGTTTAATCTTAGCCTCACCACAGAATATGTGGCCAAGGAGTGGCGTACGGCAACTGTGGTCCCACTCCACAAAGGCGGTGCCTCTACGGACCCTGGTAATTACCGCCCCATAAGCTTAACAAGCCTGGTCTGCAAAGCTATGGAGAGGATCATAATGGAACTCATAAACAAGGACATAGGGGACTTGCAGACCTTGGACCCAACCCAGTTTGGCTTTGTCAAGGGCAGATCTTGCCTTTTGAACTTGGTCGACTTCTTCAAAACAGTCACCAAGGCCATTGATGAGGGAAAGGCAGTCCATACAGCCTACCTTGACCTTGCAAAAGCTTTCGACACAATACCCCACTCGGGTATTATAGAAAAACTTACCAGCTTAAATGTAAACCCATATGTCACAAGATGGGTTGCAAACTGGCTAAAGGACAGAACCCACAGGGTTAGAGTTGCTGGAGCCATGTCAGACTCCAAGCCGGTTACAAGTGGAGTCCCACAGGGCTCAGTTCTTGGCCCCCTATTGTTCGGCATCTACTTCTCAGAAGTACAGGCAAACATAGGAGGACTATGGCTGACAAAGTTTGCGGATGACTGCAAACTGGGTGCCATAGTGGATAGTACATCGGACGCAGACATCCTTCAGAGGGGTCTCACGGAAACTGATAGCTGGTGCCAGAGCCATGGCCTGAAGTTAAGCCAAAAGTGTATAGTCATACCCTTCGGGAAAAACAAGGTAACCCCAAGCTACCATATAGGTGGCAACCCACTAAGCACAGAAGAGGTTATCAGGGACCTGGGGACCCAGGTTGACAGTGGCCTCTCGTTTGACACTCACATTGCTAAAGTGGTTAGAAAGACCTTCTACATTGCCCACCTGATCATGAAGGGATTCACATCCAGATCAAGTGAGGTCATTGTTCCCCTGTACTCTTCACTTATCAGACCAATGATTGAGTACAATGCCCCATTCGGGATGTATCTCACCCGACACCTGCAGCAATTGGAGAGACCCCAAAAGTTCCTCACCAAAAGGATAAAGGGACTCCAAAACCTGTTATATGCTGCCAGACTGAAGAAACTCCAACTCTATTCAGTTGCATACCGTCTGCTCAGAGGTGACCTGTGCCTGACATACAAGGCCATGTCCAACCCGGAATTAATGGACATGCTCCACCTCAAAAAATCCAAATCTACCAGATCCACTAGAGCAAGTGATTTAAACCTTAGCACGGATATAAACAGGACATGCTGGAGGGATAGATTTGTCACCCAGAGACTCCCTATGTTGTGGAATAAAATCCCGGTCCATGTGAGGCAGAGCATCTCGCTGGCTCTGTTCAAGAGAAATCTTGACCGGTGGATGGGAGATCATAGGTTTACCCCGGGAATCATCTCTGTGTCACTGCTGGACAGAGGCACAACAAACTAATGGGCACACTATTTTTTAACATAAGGGGTGGCGTAAGCCACAAAAACTCTGGGCTAGGCTTATAAATGCCTTAGGGCAGATAGCCTAGTATAAACCTATGACCTATGAACCTATGAACCTATGTAATTCCTCAAGGTCCCCACTGATGTTCTCAGCACCTGTAAAAAATGTCTTTCAGCCCCTAGGTAAGACTAAAGATTTTTTCTGACTTCCCTTACATCCAAAAACTCCACTTTTGCTATTTACCGTTTCCATGTAATTTGATATTGTCATGCTTGCAATATCTATAAAAACTTTATCAGGACTGCTTTTTCAAATAGCCTTGGGTCTAGAACTCAAGGCCACTACCTTTTGCTAGAGAAACCATTTTCTCCCACAAAGCTTTAGGTCTTCTGCTTCCCAAATACAATCTGTAAGTCTCCCTGTAAGTGTCCTCAGTCGTTGATATGGAAACATATGAAAGATATACAAGGGGCAAGACAAAACATTTCTAGGCTTGTGCCTACTGGTCCACCTCTAATGGTATCGGTTTCCAATGGATCAGATCCTGTTTAATTCTCTTCATATATTACTCTACCGTTCTTGCTACTAAACAATCTGATGTTGCTCTAAACCAAATCCACAAGTATTTAGCAAAACCCATCTTGTTCATAAATGGATAACCCTGTCTCAAGCCCACTTAGAGGGCACAATTTATGAAACTGTCCTAGTCTTGTCCTGGATAATAATAATAATAATAATAATAATAATAATAATAATAATAATAATAATAACAATAATATCCATCTGTTAATCAGGTATGCCAAGTGGACACAAAGTCCCTTTTCAGGGGAAACCCAGGAGTGCTGTCTGGTTAAGTAACTTGCTGAGAGTTACACAGCAGGCAAATAAGAGCTCACAGAATCAAACCCTCTACCATAGGAATTCCAGCTCATGGCTTTAACCCTCTATGCCAACTGCCAAAATATCTCTAAATCTACTCAACAAATCCAAAACTTTAAGATATTCTTCAAGCTTAGACAATAAAGCAGCATATTATCTGCATACCTTATAGTTTGCAGCCTTCTCCTGTAACTGTGCCCTACCACTTTCCTAAAAATTCCTTGTTTGTTCCTTCACCCACACTTCTAAAACCTCCTTCACTTCATCTCATGCTTCTCTTCCACCCACTCCTATTCTATCAGCTCTACTCATTTGTTCCTCAAAAGTCTCAACAACCCACTTTTTGAAATTTTTCTTTTTTATATAATATAAAGGGACTCATCAGTGCTTCTTCATGGGACACAATTTAGTTGTATCAATACAAAAACCTACAGAGGCATGATATGTGTTTACAGTTGGTTGCTCAACCCACCCAATGGCCTAAACTTTTGTTCAGTTGTAATAAATATATATATATATATGTGTGTATGTGTATATATACATATATATATATATATATATATATATATATATATATATATATATATGTATGTATATATATATATATATATATATATATATATATATATATACACACACACACACACACACACACATATATATATATATATATATATATATATATATGAGCACATATATATAAATCATATCATATCAATTGCAGAAAAAGAAACATACCTACCTCTGTAAAATGTGTAATCCAGAACCACTCTATGGGCCGGTAATGCATCAACCAATCTCATGCTTTCCCCTGTATCTACCTAACCACTTCTCAGTCTTTGGAACTTTGAGTGCACTAGGCCCCAAGTCAACTACAAAGAGGGATGTTACCCCATCCCAGTCACCCATAAATAACAATACTTCTTCCTGAAATTAAAAAAATGCTATAAACAGCCTAAATTCTTCCTGCTGAAACCCCAGACATGCAGACATTGAAAATGTATATCCTGTCCCAGCTACTTTTCATACTCACATACCTACAATAAGGGTAAAGAATGGTTTCTTGACTCAAGAAAAGGGACCCCTGTAACAACTAGTAGTCTACTACAATTTTCACTCAGGGATACTGTCACTCCCCCATCCCACTAACCTCTGATCAATTTATCATGCCCCTTCACATACAAGTAGGTTACCTGTAATATCACCACAACATATCTATCCTATCTAGTGTACTGAAACACTCTGCTCCTTTTAATGGGACTGGTCAGGCCATTCACATTCCATGATAACATGTTAATTCTCACGGCATCAGTAAGAAGTAATTATCCCCTCTTTTCATTATCATCTGCTCAAAAATAGACACAGCAAATCACATTGTTCAGGGGGTGCCTCCCCCTGCCTCAGTCTTTCTACAGCCATATGATTCTTACCTCAAGCAGAAGATTGCAAAGTGCAAGCATTTTTATTTGACAACTGAGAAATTCCAGCTTTGACATGATGTGTCCAAATGATAACCAATGAGCATATCTGACATGTATACTACATAATTTTAAGTAAACTATACATAACACAATACTCATACAATATGAATTACTCCTACCATTCAGTTTCCTCATTTGTCTGCTGCTCTCAGACATAATATCTGGACTGTAAATGACAGTCACATAGCACTTCCATCTGATAAAAAAATAACTGAAAAAAATTCAAACTCCTCTGCAGAGACTCCCCGCCAGACAACCTGTGCCCTGACTAGACAGAGATAATCACTGCATTCCTGTCTGGGTAGTATTATCTTTCCACCAGTTATTTAGCACAAACTCAAAAAACATTATCTCAAACTCCTCTGCAGAGACTCCCCACCAGACAATTTGTGCCCTGACTAGACACAGATAATCACTGCATTTCTGTCTGGGTAGTATTATCTTTCCACCAGTTATTTAGCACAAACTCAGAATTTGCACCCAATTCCAATGACCATACCCATTTCTACATTTCTTTGTACCCAGACTGATCTCCAGTCTTCTACCAACAAACTAAACAGGACAGTGCTTCAGTCTGCACTTGCCAAATCATTAGCATAAGGTTTGTAACAACTAGCTTTATGTTAAAACCTCAAAGATTTCTTAATGTGTTTACCTCCCCAGAATTAACTTTCAGTTATGATACAAATGCATGCCTGTCTGCTACTTTTTTGTAGCCCTTTTTCATCCTAAATATATTTGCCATGTGTTATATGATCACCACTATCTCAAACAGGAAAATAGATTCCAACATAACTACTCTGTTAATACTCATCATTTCCAGCTTGCCATAATCGATCAGTCATCCCACGCTTTGACTAAGTGTTCCTAAGCTGCACACTGATTTGATGAAAAGCATCACGTGATCTTCTCACCTGGACAGTGGGAATTCACAAACCCAATGAGATTTAAAAAAAATTCTGTGGTTCCCTCCTTTTTGAATAAAACTTTCTTACTAATCATAACTAAATAAAAGAGAATAAGGATGGGGAGCCAACCCAAAACTATCACAGAACATTACATCTTCACTCATTCTGGCACATGTTAAAATAAAAATACATTTTAGTAAAAAAAAAAAAAAAAAAACGTAACATATGATCCTTAATGAGCAAAATGCCTCACAGTCTATATTCTCTCATTCCCAAGTGCAGCCATTGGGTTAGATTGGGTTGACACAAGTTGAGTCCTTTATTTGATTTATACTAAAATGGTTAATGACCTCTGAGCTCCTACAGTCCCATTCTGCAGAGACCGTGTACTTTTCTCAACAGTGTTCAATTGTTCCCCACTTAGAGCTGCTGAAAGGCCCTGCCCTAGTTCCAAGACCTCTGATATAATTTAAGAGCATCAGTAGATCCAAAATGAACCTATGGAAAAGAGTAGCTTCAATGTAGCAGGATGCAACAAATGAAAATTCAGACCCATTAGTGGTCTTTCTGTAACTGCTGGATTGAACTCATTCTCCTTTCCCTCAGAACCTATGAACCTATGTGAGTAGAATAGTCTTTGTTTAGGAATACTCATCAATCCACATCCTTACAATACCAGATTTATATTTATTACAGTACAGTGACTGAAATTGTGGATTCATTTATGAACCTGAGTATATAGGTAGATCTAGCTTTGAGGCTTTCTAATCATAGTAACAAATTGTTTAATAATAGTTAGAAAACTATAGAATGTAAAAAAATATTTATAAAGTCTAGGGAATCAGAAATGATAAAATCATTGTAAGTTATACTTCACCCAAGCTAGAATCTGAAATAATTATGTGGAAACCTTATAAGAAAACTAGTATGAGGGAATTGGAAAGATACAACAGAAATATACCAATGGTTTACATGGATGTGAAAGTTTGACTTATTATGAAAGATTAAATTATCTAAACTTGTACAATGTCTCACACAGCTCTTTCAAAGGAAACATAATTCATTTATATAAGGTATTTAGATAAACCTACCTCTGGAAAAACAAGTGGTTATCAAAGAGTAGTACAGAAGCATCAGGCAACCTGTGTAGGACATTATACAGCAATAAGAGATGTAGTAACCGGTTCTCTAAAAAAGTAGTTGAAATCAGGAACTCTCTCAGAAGCAATATTATATCATCATCATCATCATCATCATCAGCCCTCTTTTTCCCATTTTCTCCATGGGGTTGTGGTATCATGTTAACTGTTGCCATCTCTATCGATTCAATGCCACACTTCTGCCTTCTTCAACACTCATACCCGATAGATGCAACTATCTCTTTGCTGGATGCCCTTATTTCCTTCTGCCTTCTTCCATTCTTTTTGCCTTCTTCCTGTCTGTTCCAAATCTTCTCCACCAGATTGTATTCTGCTTTTCTGTCCAAACCACCATAATCTGTTATTGTTGATCTTTTCTCCAAATGGAGCTACTATGGCTTCTGCTCTTATGTCCTCATTTCTTTGTCTGCCCCACAGTGTTCATCCTACCACCCTTCTCAGACACTTCATTTCCATCACCTCTAGCTTCCTTGTCTACTCTGCCTTTACTGCCCAGGTTTCTGTACCATACAGTAGTGCTGGTCACACCACTGACTTGTACATGTTACTTTTCAGCTTCTTTGACATTCTTTTGTCATAGACTACACCTGAGACTCTATGCCAGTTGGCTGCAGCCCCTTTGATTCTAGCTTTGACCTCTTCATTCAAACTTCCTTTCTCCTCAACCACCCCTGCCAGATACCTGAAGCTAGCTACCTATTCCACTATCTTCCCTTCAATCTCAATTTTCAGCATCTTCTGATTTCCCCAATTTGCTGTCATTAACACTATCTGTGCTTACTTTCATCCTATGTGCCTTCAGTTTTGCATTCCATTACCCAATTGTTTGCTGAAGTTCTTGCTCAGAATCTGCCTGTAAAGCCACATTGACTGCATACAGAACTTTGTTGATCTGTCCCACCTGACCTGTTTGCTAATGTAGTCCTCACCAGTATGAACAGCAGGGGGCTCAAAAATGAACCCTGTTGCACACCACTCCCAATGGGAACCCCTCTGTGAGAACAAACACTCTTCGTACTTGTGTCATTGGGTCTTTTTACATAGCCTGGACTAATTCTACCAATGTTTCTGGGACTTTGAACCACCACAGTACTGCTCAGATCAGCTTTCCTAGGGCCTTATCATATGCTTTCTCCAATCCTAGGAATGCCCAGTTGGACTCTTTCCTCATCTCTAGCTTCTTAACTATCTGTCTCACTGCAAACATTGGGTCAGCTGTGCTGCATCTTGCTCTGAATCCAAACTGCTCATCTCCCATCTTATTTTGTACTACTATGCATATCCATTTATCAATCACTCTCTCCAGAACTTTCGTGCAGTGTGATAGGAGTTTGATGCCTTTGTACTGACCACAGTTGTGGATGTCCCCTTTGTTCTTGTACACTGGCAGGAGTATACTTACTCTCTAGTCATCTGGGATATGCCTTTCTCTCCACACTGCTATGATTACACACAGGAACTATTTCTCTCCTAGCTTACCCAGCATATTTAGCATATCTGCCCCTGTAGAGCACAATATAGCCTGCTGCTTTCCCTGACTTCATTTTCCTTAATGCTAGTCTTACTTTTTCTGTGGAGGGCTCCTCTCCTTGTCTCATCATAGGCTGCCTCTAGGGAAGTACAGCTTTTGTAGGGTTTTCATCATTCAGAAGATGCTGGAAGTACTCCTTTCATCGCCTTTGATGTCCTATGGGCTGGTGAGCAGGTTATTGCTGGTATCCCTTATGAAGAGTGTCGGACTATCTTCTTTATCTTTCTGTCTTTGCCTTGCAACCTGAAATAGTTTCTTTGCGACACCTACTGAGTCACTTTCTAGAAGCTGATAGAGTGTCTCTGATGCCCCGTTCTTTGCTATTGCAACTCCTTTCTTAGCGTCTTTGTTAGCCAACCAGTATTCCTTCTAGCCTGGTCTGTCTTTTCCATCTCCCACTTTTTCCTGCACTCCTTCTTTCTTTTGATGACTTCCTGGACTTCTGCATTCCACCACCAGCTTTCCTTATGTACCTTATTTCCAAACCTAGCTCTGCCAAATATCAGTTCTTTAGTCCTCACACATGCTGTTTTAACATGCTGCCATTCTTCTTCAACTCCACCTATTTTTTCCTCTTCTTGGGGTGCTAGAGCCCTGAATACTTCTTTGAACTGTTGTACTTTCATTCCAGTCAATTTCCAGGTCTTCAGCTGACCTTAGAACCTTCTCTGACCACTGCTTGCAGCTGATTGTGGCAAACAGTGGTTTATGCTATGGGCCGACTGTTTCACTGGGGATCACTTTGCTATCATTGATTCTATCCCAGTGCCCTTTCCTTACTATGAGGAAGTCCACCTGAGCTGCATATTGGCCACTCTTGTATGTGATCCTGTGACTGTCTCTTTTTCTGAACCATATGATGGCTACTATCAAGCTATTTGCCAGAAAGAAATCTAGAATGGCCTCTCCTTCTTTATTCCTGTTGCCCCACCCGGGCAGTCCTCATATCCTGTTCTGTCTGTCCCAATATGTGCATTCCAGTTACCCATTATCAACACCAATTCAGGTTGCCCTGCTTTATCTAGTAAATCCTACAACTGCTGCCTAAATGCATTCTTTTCCTCATTATCACAGCCCTGCTGTGCGGCATAGGCTGAGATTATGAATACAGCCCTATCATTACACTGGAGTCTGATTGCCATGAGTCTGTCATTAATTCTAATTATATCCCTCACAGCCTTATGAAGTCTCACTCTCACCACAATTCCACACCATTTCTAGCATGTCCTCCTCCTGAATAGTGACTCTGGATCTTAAGCCAAGTGGCGTTGCTGCACTTCCCTTCCATCTTGTCTTTTGGATACATTGGATGTCCACCCTACTCTGTTTCATGATATCATCCACTTCCAAGCTGCAGCCTGTCAGTGAATCTACATCAAGTATAGTAATTCTCAGTTTATGTTTGGCAGGTTGATTGGTTTTACATCCAGCTTTCGCTCAACAGAGCTATCCCAGGTAACACAGGCTGGGCAACTAGACATAAGCTGGCCAGTAGCTTATTGACTCAGGGCTGCTGGGCTTTATGACAGGCACACTTTGGCCAATAGGGGCAAATACACCCCCGACACCGTTAGCATGGGTTCCTGGCATAGGTCAGAGTAGGCCAGGTCTTCAACCCACTTATTACCAATAACTACCCATGCTCATTTTAATGACATTAGTCAACATGACCGAATCACTTAGAGGCATATTTTACAACGTAGAGTGGTTAGCCCTGCCACAGCTCACAGTCTGTCATCCATGAGCTCCTATTTTGAGGATACTGTACACAATAGATGTCCAAAGCATTTGGTCTGTACAACTCTTCCCCCTATAGCGCAGAATATAGAGTTTGTGCTGCTCCATTCATTATATCAACTCTACATTAATAAATTAAAAAAATATATATATATATATATATATATATATATATATAGCTATCTCCTATATAAAACATCCATAACAAAAATCTGGAACAACCTCCCCTCTAATGTGCGAAACATCACACAAACAATTAACTTCAAAAAAGAACTAAAACACTTCTTCCAGAAAAACAGGATCTGCTCCTGTCAAGATCCTACTTGACCTCTCTCTTTCTCTTTATTTATTTTATCTTATCCAAATCTACTTAATCTTAAAAATTCTTCACTGCAAATTGCTTACTCCACCTTGTACTTGTTCTCAAATTCTATGTATTTCTATATATTTCTATGATATCTCTGTATATGTTAACAATTATGCTGTAATTTTACTACACTGTATGTTATCTAATTAATACTCTAATCTGTGGTATTATGTAAAGAATTTACTTTTGGAGCTTTTCTCCTCAGGTCTGCACTGAAAATGGGCATGTGCTCAGTTGGACCAATCTGGATAACAAATGTGAAATAAATATATATATATATATATATATATATATATATATATATATATATATATATATATAACCTTAATATAATATTAATGTTGAAACAAGCACTAGTTTAGATACGTTTAAGAATAACTTGGAGACTTACTACAGGGATAACTGTTTTGTTATATTAGCAGGCTAAAGAGGCATTAGTGTCAGAGCCTAAAATATTTGTATGCATGGATTTATGCAAGTAGGATTTCCTTTTTTGTTGCACAGGATGCCACCTTACTAGGATATGTCTGGATTGGGAGATACAAGATAGCAAGCTCTGCTGGAAAACTCAGTGGGCAGGTTCTACTTGTACAGAGTTCTTGGGAAACACTGACAACGTCAGAAGTCTAAATCTCAAGATGCAAGCACTTGATGCACTCCTCAGCATGGAGAACATCGACGTCTGTGCAGTAACTGAAACCTGGTTCAAGGCTCCTGAGAGCACCCCAGCGCTACCAGGCTATACATCGTATCATGCCTTTTGGCCCCAAAACCCAGGCCGAACCACAAAGGGAGGGGGAGTTTCCATATTCATCAAGGACACCCACACCTCCAGGTTAGTAGCAACACATGAAGCATCAGAGACCATACAGGTGCAACTAACCATAGGCAAAACTGCTATACAACTGGTAGCATGTTACAGACCACCCTCCCAATCTCAAGAACCCCACTCAGCCTTCCTGAAGACATTGGAGGATATGAATGTATCACAAAATACCATCATACTGGGAGACTTCAACTACCCAAACATAGATTGGGTACATTATTCTAGCCCTAATATCCTAGCCCAAAGGTTCCTGGAATTCATAAATTCAAATGCACTGGAACAACTAGTCACCTCTCCCACTAGGGGAGATAATATACTAGACCTGATCATCACAAACATGGGGACAAAATGCACCACACCAGAAGTATACCCCTCACTAGTGAGATCTGACCACAAACTAATCACCCTGGATATACATATCCCACCTCCACCCCCAGCACAAAAGACCACAGTGAAAAACTTCTCAAAAGCAGACTTCACTCTTCTTAAGACTGAGATGGTATCCTTTAAGCCCACTGTGCCAGTGGATACCACATCCCACAATGCCGAATCCTTCACAAATGCTTTCTATGGACATCTCTAAGAATGCATGGATCATGCAATCCCAAATAAATCCAAGTCCCTCTCCACCAAAGGTAAGCATCCTGTCTGGTGGACCTCAGCCATAAACAAATTGTATAACAAAGAAGGAAGCTACTGCACGTCAGAGCAAAATCCCATGAAGGAAGACATCTCTGATCAACATTAGCAGAAAACTATGTTCTCTCATAAAAACATCCAAGGCCAACTTTGAGAGAAAAATCGCTAAGGACACTAAAGATAACCACAAAGCCTTCTTCATCTATGTTAGAAACCTGGGCGGAAACCCTCAGATATGCTCAGAGTTGGTTCACAACAACAAAAAATACACTGAACCCACAGATATTGCCAACATTCTGGCTGACAGGTTCAGTGCAAATTTCTCCCTCCCTCACCCCAAAAGAAGAAATACTTATCCCAGCTGAATGTAATCTCCCTGTCATCTCAGATGTCCAAGTGAGAACCGCCCTAAACAAAGCAAAAAACACAGCATCAATGGGACCTGACAGTATCCCGGGTTGCGTGTTACGTGAACTCCAAGAGGAGCTAAACCCACACATAAAAATACTATTTAACCTTAGCCTTACTTCGGGATATGTACCTGAACACTGGCGTACAGCAACAGTGGTCCCACTCCACAAGGGGGGTGCCTCTACAGACCCTGGAAACTACTGCCCCATAAGCTTAACCAGCCTGGTCTGCAAAGCTATGGAAAGAATCATTATGGAACTCATAAACAGAGACATAGGGACATAGGGGACCTACAGACACTTGACCCCACCCAGTTCAGCTTTGTAAAGGGCAGATCCTGCCTTTTAAACCTGGTTGACTTTTTCGAAACAGTCACTAGAGCCATTGATGAGGGCAAAGCTGTCCATACAGCATACCTGGACTTGGCTAAGGCCTTCGACACAATACCCCACTCAGGCATCATAGATAAGCTCAACAGCTTAAAAGTAAACCCTTATGTCACTAGATGGGTTGCAAACTGGCTAAAGGACAGAACCCATAAAGTTAAAATCGCTGGAGCAATGTCAGACTCAAAGCCAGTCACAAGTGGTGTCCCACAGGGATCTGTCCTGGGACCCCTCTTGTTCGGCATTTATTTCTCAGATGTTAAAGCAAACATGGGAGGGCTGTGGCTGAAAAAGTTCACAGATGACTGTAAACTAGGCACCATAGTCGATACACCAGCAGACACACATCCTACAAAAGGCCTCACAGAAGCGGACAACTGGTGCGAGTCACGGCCTTAAACTGAATGCCAAAAAATGTATAGTCATCCCCTTTGGGAAAAACAAAGTACCCACAAATTATCACATAGACAGCAACCCACTGAGTATGGAAAAAGTAATCAGAGACCTAGGGACCCAAGTCGACAGTGACCTCTCATTTGACACCCATATTGCCAAAGTGGTTAGAAAATCATTCTACCTTGCAGACCTCATCATGAAGGGATTCACATCCAGATCCAAGGATGTCATTGTACCCCTATATTCCTCCCTCATCAGACCCATGATTGAGTACAATGCCCCATTTGGTATGTACCTCACCCGGCATTTACAACAGCTGGAGAGACCACAAAAGTACCTCACCAAGAGGATCAAGGGTCTCCAACATATGTCTTATTCTGCCAGACTAAAGAAACTTCAGCTCTATTCAGTAGCATACCGCCTGCTCAGAGGTGATCTCTGCCTGACGTACAAGGCCATGTCCAATCAGGATCTGATGGACATGCTCCACCTCAAAAATCCAAATCCATCAGGACCACGAGAGCTAAAGACTTAAACCTCGGCACAAGTATGAATAGGACATGCTGGAGGGATAGATTCATAACCCAGAGGCTTCCCATGCTTTGGAACAAGATCCCAGTTCATATTAGGCAGAGCCCCTCACTGACTCTCTTCAAGAGAAATCTTGATGAGTGGATGGGAGATCGTAAGTTTACCCCAGGGGTCACATCTGTGTCACTGTTAGACAGGGGCACAGTAAACTAATTCTATTATATAAGGGGACCTTCATTGTGTCACTACTAGACAGAGGCACAGTATTCTAAATTTATTCTGTACATGTTTTGTACCATTTCATGGGGTGGCAAAAGCCACATCACTATGGCTAGGCTTACAAATGCCCCAGGGCAGATAGCCTAGTGCTATACTATGAAACTATGACAAAGGGAACACATCTTAAACTGCTTTGGCATTTGATCTCTCAAAAACATGACTGAGTGGATGAAACTGTACAACAGACTACAGAAATTCCTATATGTCACACTGGAAAGGAATTCAATATTTCTTTCAAACTATCATCACTAACTATAATATGCCAGTGTTTCTTAATTATACGTATAATTCTTTCCACTAAAGAGGCATACTTTGTAACAAAATACACATCCTTACCAATAGTAGATGTAAAACTGGACTTATGATGATTATGACCCCTTTCCATGTTCAGGACTAGATTGCTCAATCACTTTGCTCATAGATTTCTCTAGATTAGAGAATGAACACCCCCTAACCATATGCATGTGAAAGATATTCAGTACTATTTGTTGAAAACCTGATTCCTCTAAATAAATATGATGTGCCCTCATAGGCTCATATAGGTTCATAGGTTCTTAATAAGCTTACAACCAAGGAGACCACTCAGAACCTCAGACACTTCACTCATTACTGGCAGCAGACTAACAATGTCCCTATTAAGTTGACTTTCTCTACATATCCCTGGTGAAAATTTGTGATAACTCACTCGGTCATCCAATCTGGCTTTGAGGTTTGCCAGAGAAGTACTCTGCTTGATAGATAAGGGCCACATATTCCATAAATGGAAAGAGGTATACATTGAATTAGATATCCTTCATGCTATCTGGTGTTGTTAATGTGGTGATACAGGTTTAAGTCTCTTGAATATATAATTGCTTTAACCCAGGTATAAGGCAAAGAAGCTATTAGATGACCAGGGTGCAAATTGAAAAACAGAAAGGCTTCTTATAGAATGAAGAAGCATCTGTTCCCTTTTAATGTAAATTTTCACACCCAAATATTCTACATGTCTCCTATACATTAAAAACAAAACATAACATAACATCAAAATGGTTGTTTTATAACCTATGAAAAAATCCTTAAATTTAGTAATCAAACCTTTCACAATAAAAAGAAAAATTCTATAGAATGCCGATAATAAGCAACACTTTATTTTAAATAATTATTATTATATAAACACTCTTTCTATCAAGCCCATGAAATGATTATCATAACTGAGGGCAAATCCCCCCCCTCCAAGTTATCCTTTCGATTTGCTGAAAATATTCTCCAATAAGATAGAAAAAAACATATTTATAAAACAATATAAATGCACAAATGAACTCATTTAATTCATCTCACTGAGAAAAATGTCTGATAGTCTGCAGGTCATTACTGTGCTCAGTAGTGGTGCAAAGGTTATTAACATCAATGATCACTAAAAAATAACAAGATTCCTATTCCATAATGGTGTTAAATGTTCTCTGTCCCTAAAACTAAAGTGTCAGCTTTACTTCCTAAACACACATCAAGAGGATCCTATATTTCTTAAATATACTGTGCTGCCTGCAGGCTACAGTGGATTCTTAGTGATCCTGGCAAGCAATAAAACAAAGGGGCATGTATATTGTGTATTTATTTACTTGCTCATTTGCATTTTTTACCAAGCGAGTTAGACTGGACAACAAGTACCCCTTTTCAGCAAAGGCCTATAAATGTAAGTAGATGAGACCGAAAGTGAATTCCTACCATTTGCCTGCCTCAACAAAACTAAAAGGCATTGCTCTCTAAAATACGGTTATCCTTCTTTCTTTACTATCCACCATCAATAATAAGTATACTGTAATACACCTATAAATAAATCATTTAGTCATCAGAACTATATTGCCCCCTTTGTCTGCTGGGTTAATCAGCAAACTCTCACCAGAGGATTAAAACTTTAATGCCAGCCATTTTAGTTTAGATTGTATTTAATTTAACTCCATTCTTGATTAGGATAAAGAACAAGTTTCTGGTTTACAGTTATAAAAACACTGACTAGATCAACTAAAGCTATGAAGGTTGACCCTGATTTAAAGTTTGCATTCTATATAGAATAAAAAAATTTACACTGACCTCAAAGACTTATTATTTTTCTGCTGAAAAGCGGTAGATTCAATACTACTTCTTAAGGTTCAGCTAATCCTGTTAAATTCCCAAGTCCTATGGATGGAATGCCAACAAGCAGTGTGATCTCCCACAACTGTCTTGCTTCTGCCACTGCCAGTGCTATCATTAATCACCTGTTGGCTTTCAGTGTTACCTTATTGGTACTCCACCGATGCTGACAGTATTATTTTGTTGGGAGTTTGTTGACTACGGTTATCCACTATGTAGAATAGCCGCATATGCTAACACCGATAAACACAATTTCAAATACCATAGTGTGAAACCATTATCTTTTAAACTAGTCTAATGAGAATTTGCAAAAGTTAAAAAGTACTTCGCGGGACAGTATCAAGGAAACGGAAACCACAAGTTACTTGTGGATTCGGAGTACTTACTATTTACATATGGCTCCCTGTACTTCAGGGTATTGCATTCTGTTTTTCAAACAATACATCGAACTTGCCGCATAGTCACAGTTATAGCCAAATAATTCCTCTCACTGACGTAAAACAACTTCATACACGTTAAAGTGATTAGTTTTTCAAAAGAGCTGTTTCCAGGACTAAGCTATCATTTAGCACCCATTGCAATATGCCCGTCAGTCAGCTTTACAGGCCGCTGGACGCAACCAGTTGGACAGCGTCTCCGCTGTCATGGAAACGGACTTTCTGTTTTTCCTTCTCGGCTGTCCGTAGCGTCCCAACTGTGAGCTAATTGGGATTGTATTGTACATACAATACAGTTATCAGCTTTTCTCTAAGTGATTATCGCATTCGCATGGGATGTTTTTCCAAGATAATAATTTGTCATTTTTCCAAACTTTTTAAGAATAACTATTCAAGACTGTGATTTTGCAGAATCAATGCCTTTGAATTGGTGATAACCGGAATGATTAGACTGCAGTAGTATGCCTTTTACCGCCCTAACTTTTTAAACATTATTTTGGACAGTTAAAAAAAAATCACCGAGCCGTCTTCTGAAGTGCTCGATTTTGCAGAACTACATTCCTCCTAAAGCATATGTTTTTCTGCCTAAACCACTGAAAAATGCGTTCTGCCAATGACGTCAGATATTAATTTTATACTTAATGTCAACTTTGTTTCAGAAAGTGCACCTTGATGCAAAACTGTTGGCCTAATCGCTTTTTAATGTGTCTGATTTTTGTCCAGTCCCTCCCAGTCATACCTTTTACCGTTCAGAAAACTCAGGTTGATAGAACCTGGTTATAATGGAGAACACTGAACATATCTGTGCAGTAACTGAGACCTGGTTCAAGGCTCCAGAGAGCACCCCTGCAATACCGGGTTACAACTCTTACCACACTTTTCGGCCACCAAACCAGGATCAAAACACTAAAAGTGTCCATATTCACCAAGGATATTCACACCACCAGGTTAGTTGCCCAACACAATGCGTCTGAAATTCTCCAGGTGCAACTAACACTAGGTAAGACTGCAATCCAAATTGTAGCTTGCTACAGATCACCCACCATGCCCCAAGATTCTCACTACACCTTTCTAAACATACTGGAAAATATTAATGTACAACCAAACACCCTAATGCTGGGTGATTTCAACTACCCTGCCATTAACTGGGAAAATTACTCGTGTACCAACACCTTTGCCCAATGGTTCTTGGAATTCATAAATTCCAATGCCCTGGATCAACTAATCCATAGTCCCACCAGGGGCTCCAGTATTCTAGACCTAGTCATTACCAACATGGGAAATCGATGCTCCACACCTATGGTCACCGCCTCGTTGGTCAGGTCAGACCATAAGCTAATCACCCTTAACATCCACATCCCACCCCCACCCACCAGTAAGGAAACCTCCACAAAAAACTTCTCCAAAGCCAACTTCATGCTACTCAAGTCAGAAGTTACAAACTTCATGACACCCATGCAAATGGGAACTGAAAGTTTGACTGCTGAGTCCTACACTAAGGCACTGTACGAGCACATCCAATCATGCATGAATCGTGTCATCCCAAATAGAACCAAGATGCTCTCCTCCAAAAAAAGGAAGCCAGTCTGGTGGTCCCCTGCCATAAACAAACTTTACAACAAAAGGAAGAAACTGTTGCAGAAAAGAGGAAAATCCCAGGATGCAAAGAACTCCCTTACCAGCCTCAGTAAGAAGCTGAGATCCCTCATAAAATTCTCTAAAGCTAGTTATGAAAATAACATTGCCAAAGATTCCAAAGACAGCCACAAGGCATTCTATAACTATGTCAAGAATCTAAATGGCAATGCTCAGATCTGCTCTGAGCTACAACAGAATGGCATTAAATATACTGATCCCAAGGATATTGCCAATATCCTGGCAGATCGATTCAGTGCCTTCGCCCCCCTCTCACCCCCTAAATGGCCCATCTCAATATGGGAAGATTGCCAAATTCCGGTAATAACGGCCACACAGGTAAAAAAGCACTCTCCAAAGCTAAGAATACAGCATCCGTGGGACCAGATGACATCCCGTGCTGTGTACTACATGAACTACAAAATGAACTGGCACCTCACCTAAGTGTCATGTTTAATCATACCCTCACCTCAGGCTTTGTGCTCACTGAGTGGTGCACAGCTACATTTATCCCACTCCACAAGGGGGGATCCACCTTGGATCCCAGGAACTACCGCCCCATCAGTCTGACGAGCCTGATCTGCAAGGCCATGGAACGTTGTATCATGGAACTTATAAACAAAGACATTGGCAGCCTTAAAACACTGGACCCCACCCAGTTTGGGTTCGTGAAGTGCCGATCTTGTCTCCTGAACCTGATAAACGTCTTCGAATCAGTCTCCAGAGCCGTGGACAAGGGTAAGGCAGTCCACACAGCCTATCTGGACCTCGCCAAGGCCTTTGACACCATCCCCCACTCTGGAATCATAGATAAACTTACTAAGCTGGGCATTAATCCCTACGTCACTCGATGGGTTGCCAACTGGCTTACTGACAGAACCCACACTGTAAAAGTAGCTGACTCCAAATCCAGCTCCATACAAGTGGAGTACCTCAGGGTTCAGTCCTGGGACCTCTCTTGTTTGGCATCTACTTCTCTGAAGTACAGGCCAACACTAAGGGACTCTGGCTAACAAAGTTCGCAGATGACTGCAAACTGGGAGCCATTATTGAATCCCCAAATGATGTGGCTACTCTACAAAAGGGCCTTACAGAAATATATGCTTAGTGCCAGAGCCATGGGCTCAAGCTCAATGCCAAGAAATGTATAGTTATCCCCTTTGGGAAAAAAAACATGTACTCGTGAATTACCACATAGGTGGCAGTACACTAAACACTGAAAGTGTGATAAGAGACTTAGGGACACAGGTGGACAGTGGTCTCACCTTCAATAACCACATCGCCACAACAGTCAGGAAATCCTTCTATGTGGCACACCTCATCACTAAGGGCTTTTCATCCAGAAAAAAGGAGGTCATTGTCCCACTGTACTCATCCCTCATTAGACCCATTATAGAATACAATGCCCCATTTGGTATGTACCTCTCAAGACATCTGCAACAACTGGAAAGGCCACAGAAATACCTCACTAAAAGAATCACAGGCCTAAAGCAGATGCCCTATGCTGACTACCTTAAAAACTCCAGCTATACTCTGTCACATATCATCTACTCCGAGGTGATCTCTGCTTAGCATACAAGGTCATGTCAAACCCGGAGCTGTTGGACATGCTACACTTAAAGAAATCCCAATCCCTCAGAGCCACATGCTCCAGGGATCTAATCCTTGTCATCACAATAAACAAAACATGCTGGAGGGATAGGTTCCTGACTCAGAAACTCCCCAGACTCTAGAATAGACTGCCCAAACATGTCAAGCAGAGCACCTCTTTGTCCTTCTTCAAAAGGAACCTTGATGATTGGATGGGAGAAAAGAAATTCACCCCAGGGATCACGTCATTCCCCCTGCTAGACAGGGGTCCAGTGAAGTAAATAGTGTGGGAAGAAATAGCTAGGGAGTTGTTATGGCTAGGGTTGTATAGGCCCTAGGACCAATAGCCTAGTACCAACATATGAACACTGGACTAAAATAGCATTTTTGTGTGACAATTGAAGTATTATGGAAGAAGAGTAGCTGTATGCAGGCTTGCTGCTGTGATAATATTTTAAATCACAGTCGCACTTTGTGCTGTGGTATGATGTAGGAATCCACAGTGATGAGACATATCTTTCTGCAATAGACCCGTTAATTGGTATGGACACAGGGAAGGCTATGACTTCTGCAACCCTTTTTAGGTAGCCTGATGGTAGTTGGTCTACAGCTGTGGATGTAGTTTTCAGTTTAAGGCGCAACTTCATTATGAGCGAGGTGGACAATGGACTAAAATGGTAGAGCTGTGAGTAGTATGGGTTGGACAGGGGTAGAGAGAGGGGACAGATGTGTTAGTGTTAAAGAGAGATAGTATTGATTGTATAAAGTAGGAATAAAGCTGTGTGAGAATAGAGTCATAGGTCTCAACCTGCTAAGAGGCCAATGTGGAACACAGACAATAGCAATGTGTGAAAAACAGTCAAAATGTGGAACACCTAATGTTCGCACTGCACGAAAAGCATACTTTGACCATGGCCATGGCATTTCAACCACAATATACCATATGTAATTATTTAATAATACACACACTCTCTTGCAGGCATGGATATTTACATATACACACACACAGATAAAGAAACAAAAAGACAGTGGCTCACTGATATAGAAAAACTCAAACACACACACACACACACACACACACACACACACACACACACACACACACACACACACACACAGTCAAAGTAAATAACTGCAATACCAGCAGTTAAAAGGATTCATTTTAACTGCCGATATTTCAGTTATTTACTTTGCCACAACCATGTTTAATGAGAAGGAAAAGTAATAGAAGTTTATTTTTTCTTCTGAGATCTTCATTCTATATTTGCCCTACATGGTCAGATGTTTACTCATTTCTGTCATATATCAAAAAAAGTATGTGTTCCCCTTCCTAATCCCTACTTCTAATTCCCTTTCAACGTGTGCCTTCACTTCAGTTTCACTTCTGCTGGCTTCTCTTGCATTGTGTTTTCTTTTCATGTGTACTTCTGCTGGCTTCTCTTGTATTGTGTTTTCTTTTCCTGCGTACTATGTACAATGCTGTACTAAAATAATCACAGACTGATGAACATCTTTATGACAGTCAGATACTGGGAAATGAGTGGCAACAATACTGCCAGACCGGAATATAGAAGACAGATCCAAGTGCTAGAAAATTTTCTGTTTACCCAATGGAAAGAGCAGGAATGTGTTAGTCCAATACTAGCCAAGGGGGTTCTTTATTCTCTCCTCCTGTTTTCTCTGATGGCAAAGTTTGTATAGAAAACCAGGTCTTGCACAGCAAAGATCACTTATAGAGAAAAGTCTGTTGGCTACGTCTACAAGTTATCCAGTTTGATTAGTCAGACTCTGAATAATGGAGACGCATGCAGGGTATGAAGGAAATGGGGACATGTCAAAGTAGTCCGGGAAAGTTCTAAGCTGAGCACACATTATGTGATAAGTCCTAAAGGTTAATGAATACTGAATTCTCCAAACATGTCTATCCTTTTGTCAAGCACCTAACCTTCATTCATAAATTATGCTTTTGCTACCGCTGTATAGTAAGCTGCATGGTAAAGCCTGACTAGACTTTTGCAAAAATTCAATGTTAAATGTGTTTTAAGCAAATTAGTAATTAGTGGCTTTACATCTAAACATAGAACTAGTGCAACATGCAGACTTGACTACAGGAAATGCACCTAAATGTTGTATGTTTTTTAAATACAAACTCAGGATAAAGACTAAATATATAAAGTATTAGCAGAAGACTTTTCTGTATAGTCATGAAAAATTCATATAACTGTCTCATATGTGTTCATTTAGAGAAAACTTCTAACTTAAAAAAAAATTAAAAAGATGATATTTAAGATGCTCCATTTTTACAAAGCTAGATAGCACATTGAACTGTATTCCTCTGAGTCTCTTCAGCCTGTCTACAACAGCATGTATCACAGCACAGGTCATTTCTTTCCTGCATCCTCTATCTGAAAAACATCCATCCCACTAATGGTCATCTGGCCCATAACTGGCTGATAGGGGACATAAATTTAGTGGTAGTATTGTTACAATGATAACAAAAAAAAAGTGCTGAAGCAGAGTAGCAAAATCAAGACTAATAACAACAAAAGCCATCCTGGAGACAATCCAACCATCAGCTAATATTAATTTAATGGTTCCCACTGGATAATCAAATGATTGCCTCCCGAGTGGGTTTTGCGAACAGTACAATATAGTATGAAAGTCTAACCGCTGGCATTGAACTGTAATTCCAAATGATTTACTAGAAGAGATGAGCAAACCATGTAAAAATCAGTGGAGAGGTATAAAAAGAGTGCAAGCTTTCTCGGGTGTAACACTGTAGTTACTGGTAAAGATTTGCTGTTTGCCCTTGGTACACTAGTTCTGTATCTTACGTCAATGAAAGAAAGCACACTTACATTCAAAAACACATGTGGCAGCACCAAGCATGTAATGGGAGGACACAGAACAGTTCACACATAAAAGTTTCTTAAGTTGAAGATGTAACTTATTTGACACAAATTGCAAAGCGGAACCACGGCTGCAAAATGTGGAACAGCGGAACAGCGGGCTTAATTGATCCCAAATACGGAATGTTCTGCAATCCTGAGCATTGGCTGCTCAGGATAGAGTCTGTCATATTATCTGTTTTTGGAGAGGGAGTGGTTGTCTTGCCAGGGTGGAGTAGTTTACTTAGTGATGGCCAAAATAGTTTTGGGTTGTTTTGATGTTTGCCTTGTGAGTTGTTGTCCTGTTTGACATGGAGTTTTGCTAGGTTTCTAAGATGTCTAAATTGCTGGAAGGCACTTTGAGTTCTATGTTTATACCAGTTTTTCTGGGATTGTCCCCTTTTTATAATGATTTTTTTGTTTCTTTTGTTAGCAGTGGAGCAGGGTTGGAATTTACTCTTTTATTATGTACTGGTGCTAGATTATTTAAGGTCTGTAAAAGGGTCTATATTAGTAGTTTGAATGCACAATTTTCCGAATGCTGTAACATCGAAATGGGAAGTTTGAAATGTCAAAATAGCAAAGCCGTGGAACAGTGAATTTTTTCCCAGGGAAAGAATTT
Source organism: Protopterus annectens (assembly GCF_019279795.1). Lineage (NCBI taxonomy): Eukaryota > Metazoa > Chordata > Ceratodontiformes > Protopteridae > Protopterus > Protopterus annectens. The sequence goes on from NC_056732.1 coordinate 1,767,469,792, forward strand.
GGTGGGCCGTTTCCGTGGCTTTGCTATTTCCTCCACTGTGGTGCGATCTCAGAGTTGGTATATTTAATTAGGGGGGGTGTGGGGGGTACATCCCCCCCACATTGAGGGGTGTGGGGGTGAAACCCCCCCACATTAGGAACAGTTTGAAGTGTACGTGTGTTTTTTTGGTTTTGTTTTTCCCTGGGAAAAAAAATCGCTGTTCTGTGTGTTCAAAATTATTGCATTTCGAACTTCCGGGTTCGACATTTACGTAGTTGAACTTATTGCAGTTCAACTATGTGATATAGACCACTGTAAGAATATGTTATTAAATTGTTCTACAGCAGTATCTAGTGGCACATTTGTTATAGTCATAAATAAATAACATTAAGAATTTACTTTATATGCCTTCAGTCAGGAACAACACTTTAGGATCTGCAACCTATGAACCTATGAACAGAAATTTTATTCTTACAGTGCTGGGAGATCATTTTTATAGCCTTTGATGAAGCATTTTCACTTTACAGAGCAAAACTGTATTTTTATACATTTTTCTTATCAAACTGGTCATGCAGTTTTATTACATTGCAGTTACTTTGACAAATAGAAAACTTTGCAAATGTTCTCATCCCTTGTGATTTTCACCCCAGACTTCACATGATCACCTTTCTATACATGAGCCACATGCTTCCAAGGGGCTTGTTTCTGACCTTGGATGTCTCAAACCTTCCCTAGCAACAACACACTCCTAACCTGGAGGAGTCAGGCTAACAAATTCCTTTTGTAGTAACTACATGCCTCAACTTCATGCAACACGTACTATTCTCTTTTATTACATACTAAAAGAATGCAGTTTAAGAAACAGCAATACTGTAGCTTATGAACCTGTCCCCAGGATTCATTAACCTATGTGCAAGAATAGTATTCCATGGCCATCTAGGACAGCAGCATGCCCTGCATATTCATGAGGGCATGCTGCCATCTACACTAGATGGCCATTAAACATGGAACAAGTGCAGGGGGCATGTCTGAACACTGCTCACACATTACACATGCCCCCTGCACTCTAGACAACAGCTAATAGTTCAGTGAACACTGTTATCATAAGATAACAGTGTCCATGGATAATGTACACATAGCACCCCCCCACAACATAGCTCTTAACTGTCCAGATTTTCACAGAGTGTCCATGTTACCCTAATATATCTGGCCCTTCACTAATAAAATGTCCCCTAACACAAAGTAATACATACTAGCAGCTTTCCCAGTTTATAAAAGTAGTATTAACCGTATATTTTTTTTTAATCTGCAATAAAGTTTAAGTGTAACTGAGTGGGTTTGCGTGTCGCAGCTATACTCATCCTAGCTTACACATCCCAATGAGCTAAATACAAATATACAGCCAAAACAGTGTAAAGTGAAATAGTGTAGTGGGTACAGCTTTTGATTAGCAAGCAGGCATTCACAGTTCAAGTCCCTATTCAGTCCATTCATTTGTATATGTTAAAAAAGCACGAAAATATATTTTGCTATTAGTAGGTAGTGAATAATATATTCATATATATATATATATATATATATATATATATATATATATATATATATATATATTTGTTAAAAAGGGTAGTGTACAGATGTGAAACCTCCATATAAACACAAGTGTCTCATACAGCATAGTTACAAAAGAATGTATTGTAATGAAAGCACATAGGCGGATGTTATGGAAGGTAGACATGCATATCATAATATGTAATTTATGAAGAATCAACCCCACAATGTGATAGTCTGTAAAAGGAAAGTTAAACAATGCTAACTTGTGCTCAGCAATGCTTACCCAGTATAAGCATTGCTTAAATGTAAATTCTAAGCAAGAATTAGCGTAGCTAAGTGGATATGTGCAATGGTAAGCACTGCTTAGCATCTAGCCCTCTAAGCAATGCTTATAACAGCTAAGTGGATTTCCCCGGTGCTTAGCATATTCAAAACCATCCAATCACAGCAAAGGACGGAACATCGGCCGTATTTAAACCTCGCAGGTGGGAATACAGCTCATAACCGGTTATAGCTCCCCACTGTAGGCACTATGGCTAGTGTTGGAGAGGGTGTACGCATTCGGGCGCAGTGCTGGGGCATACAGGAGTCCAGGCAAGATATTTACATACACCAAGTAGTCTCCCCCAAGAAATGTTTAGGCGTCATGCTGTCATGGTAGGACTCCTTATAAAAAATACTATATGAGACTGCTGCAGGACCAGTACCAGGGCTCCCAATACAAAGCAGAGGCCTGGGAAAGTCTAGCCCATGATCTCACCAGTGCCATTTGTATCCCTTGGACTGGTGAGCAGGTCTGGCACCACTTTGCTGACTTGAAACAGAAGAAGAGGGAGCTCTTGCACCAGTGGGTCCAAGATACATGGCAAAGGGATGTCCCAGATGTATGTAAATATTAATATCAATAACTGGTTACCAAAGTCCAGCTTGTGTATGTGATGGATAAGTATGCATAAATGTTTCTCTGTCTTTTGTACAGCTCCAGCTGAGTGGGCTGTGAACCAGGAAGTCCATGCAAGCAGGCTGAGTTGTGAGGTTGGTGAGTAACAATATAGCTTGTAGTATTCATACCAAATAAATATAAAGAAGTAGAATGTCACCTTGCAGTATTAAAAATTAGTATGGTTTGTACTGAATAAACCAGACAATATTACAGTATTAGTCTCATATAGGTTATATATAAATAAAACTCTAACTGCCTGTTAATAAAATTCAAAACCCTGGAGTGATTGTGTTTAGTTTGGTATTGTATGAATTGAAATGTGTACAGGTTATGCACAGCCACTATAGCTGTGAAAGCATTACAAAAATCAAGTCTCATCTGACAAAGTTAGTGCCTTTGTAAGACACAAGATTAACTGATATGAAATGTTTCATGCACCAAGATCTGATATCTGAATAGTAATGTTGTGTTAACCACTGTTTTCCACACTGTGCTATGTGAAAAAGGTATGTAAAGGAATGTATGTATAGCAATGCTATAATTACAAGATCAGATTGTACAACCAAGAGAGTATTAGACAGAAAACATTCAAGGAAGAGATAGCAGTTTCTCAATAGCTTGTTCTGATGAAACACAAAAACGTTTGTTGTATTTTCTGCACAAACAGACACAGTTTGAATCTATCCCGGGAGTGGTAGTAAGCTACATGCATAATTCCACCTAAGAGTTTGTGAATATGTGTAGAAACAGTCAGGTAGTGTTAACAGAAATTTCCTCCACAGGTCTGCCAGGTAAGAAAAGGTATAAAGTAGCTATAAAAAGGCTGTAGTTATACCATGTCCAACACACACAGTCCAACCCCAAGGCTGCAAATGACAGCAAGATAAGTACATACACCAAGTAGTCTCCCCCAAGAAATGTTTAGACGTCATGCTGTCACAACTACTGGTCCCTGCTGCCAACAACCAAGGTGACCAATAGAAATCAAGGCAGAGTATGGCAGTAGCACACACACACACACACACACACACACTTATTCATATACTCACACACAGTATGAGTGCACATATGTAACCCTGACTATGTGAATATGGGTAGAAACAGTCAGGTAGTGTTAACAGAAATCTCCTCCACAGGTCTGCCAGGTAAGAACTGGTATAATGTAGCTATAAGAAGGCTGTAATTATATACTGTATACAAACATACCACTGCCCAACCAAAGGCCATAGGTTGTTGTAATAATACCTGTAGAGTAATGATTAGAGCAATGATCATTAAAGTGGTGATTACTGCAGGAATCTACATCTGTTAATTGACATCTCTCTCTCTCTCTCCCTACCTTATTTTCACCAATAATCTAAACACATAAATGAATGGGTATGTTTTTCACAAAACCTACCATTGGGACATGTGTCCTATTGTTCTACAAATATTGAAATGTTTTCCAATTAATGTTCCCTGTTGAAATACTATCATTGGTGCCCTCTTGCTATCAATGTAACCTGCATGCTGGGGTAATGCCCACTGTAGTTCCATATATACATGTGCTCTGTTTGCTATGCAAATGTTCCAAATTTGTTGTTTTGGGTTAATGAGAATACTCATGCATGCTGTTATAACTAATCTTGGAATGTGTTTTTCATGACTAACCAACATATGCTCTAAACCTGCAACACCATAGTACATCTGGGAAAGTTGATCCCAGCAGATCTGCCTCTTCTGCCTCATCTGGCCATGCCACCAGGCCGAAGCATGGCTGGGATCCACCCCAGGACCTCCTCATCAGCTGGTTCTACACCACCTTCGGGTGGAACCACCTCAGGGGGATTAGGCTCATCTCCCCTGGGCGCAGACAGGAGCCTGTCACCTGACGCCAGGTCTGGGGTCTGGTGTGTAGCAAGCTCTGCAAAGAATTGGGAGATCTGCTATGCCAGCTTGAGGACTCTGTGGTGCATTTAGAGGTCAGCCTGCCCCTCCTGCTCAGCCCCCAGCACTGCCACCTTCAGGGACATGAAGGTGCAGTGGTGACTGCCCATGGGTGGGGACCTCAGTCCCACTGTATCCATTTGTGGGCACATGGGCTTGCAATTACCAAACAACCCTCCCCGTCCAAGATGTTTACCCCCAACATGTGTCATATACTGCCCCTGTATGCTATCTTGTCTGTCTTCCTATCCAACTTACCTCCCCAAATATACCTACTATCCTTCCCCAACATCCCACTCTCACTTTGAAAAAAAAGGCAATCTGTTCCCAACAAAACAAAATGTCACCCCATACATAGCTGTCCATTTTGCACAGGTGTCCACTGGACACATGTAATCTGGTCTAATTGGCTTCACAACACATTATTGTTGTCCTCACTCCTCACTCAGGGGTTTGAGTGTCCAAATTTACCTCCAAATTCAGTATATATGCACAGCTGTTGCTGTAGAAGACATGGACAGCTATGGACCTTCCCTACACCCATCCTGCACATCCCTAACTATCTTTCATATTGTTTTTCCCTCTTCATGCCCTCTTTTTCACCACTGTCCTATCACCCCTTTTTTATTTTCTTTTAAAGAAATTAGTGTGGGGTAAGCAGGAGTAAGCAGTAGTAAGCTGGAGTAAGCCTGTTTGTGTGGTGCTAAGCAATGCTTACACAGATTAAGCACTTTTAAGGCTGTCTGTAAGCATAGTTAACTGGAAGCTAGCATTGCTTACCGCCACACAAACCCACGTAACCCTGCTTACAACTGATTAAAAGTGCCTTAATCACTCTGTATCCAACAGCCCTTCTTCCTAGCAACAAAATAATCAGCCCTTACAAGTCTTGAACCTAGAACCCTGCACACCATAGCCCCAGCAATTTATCACTAAGCCATCTGAGATTAAGATATGTTTGATGTTTTTTCAAACATATAATTCAGTAGAGTCATTCAACAGTATGGAAAAGGTTTGTTAAAATTAGTCAAGTTTTATGTAAATGTATATGTGTATGGAGATGTATATATATATATATATATATATATATATATATATATATACATATATATATACATTAATACATAATATATGTAGAGATACACATATAAAATACACACACATATATATATATATATATATATAAATACATACATACATACAGATATATATATATAAATATCTCTGTATGTTCCTAAAACAAAATATATATATATAAATATATACAAAATATATACATATATATGAATATTTTATATATATATATATATATATATATATATATATATATATATATATATATATATATGTGTGTGTGTGTGTGTGTATATGTATATATATATATATATATATATATATATATAGTGCAGTCAGACATCAGATCCATAGTCTGAACCTCTTACTGCAACAAATCTGTCCAAAGGCTGGCAAAATGAGGGTCAATGGCCCAAACTAGGGACCTATTTTAAATATTGCCCTTATTCCTCCCTCCCCAGCAATAACTGTTTTGCCTTGCAGTGAAATAATAAGCCCTGCCAAGTCTTGAACCCAGGGCCCTGTAAACTATGATCAAAGCAATGTATCATTACACCACCTGAGCTGTACAAAACAGTGGTGACTTTCCAAACAAATCAGTTAGTACAGTCATTCAGCAGTCGGGGAAGAAGTCTGTAGAATCAGTCAGGTTATCTATATAGGTTCTTAGGTTCATATGTAGGTACAAGGCTATCAGCCCTAGGGCCTGTACAAGCCTAGCCAAAAAGGTACCCTGGCTTTCACCACCCAAGAAAATTATTTTCCTGTGCCCCTGTCGAGCAAAGCCACAGAGGTGATCCCTGGGGTGAATTTCCTATTTCCCATACAGTCATCAAGATTTTTCTTGAAGAGTGATAATGAAGAGCTTTGATTAATATAGATAGGTAGTTTGTTCCAAAGTATGGGAAGTCTCTGGGACAGGAATCTATCCCTCCAGCATGTTCTGTTTATTGTGGTGACAAGGTTTAGGTCCCTAGAGCATATAGCTTGGAGGGATTGGGATTTCTTTAAGTGGAGCATGTCCAATAGCTCTGGGTATGACATAGCTTTGTATGTTAGGCAGAGATTGCCTCTGAGTAGGCAATATGTGATGGAGTAAAGCTGGAGTTTTTTGAGACAGTCTGTGTACGGCATCTGTCTGAGGCCAGTAATCCTTTCTGGAAGGTATTTCTGTGGCCTTTCCAGTTGTTGTGGATGCCTTGTGAGGTACATACCAAAAGGAGCATTGTACTCTATAATGAGTCTAATGAGTGATGAGTAGAGGGGAACAATGACCTCTTTTTTCCTGGATGAGAAACCTTTTGTAATGAGGTGTGCCACGTAGAAGGATTTCCTGACTACTGTGGCAATGAGATTATCAAAGGAGAGACTACTGTCCACCTGTGTCCTAAGGTCTCTTATCACACTTTTGGTGTTAAGTAGACTACCACCTATGTGGTAGCTCATGGGTACAAAGTTTTTCCCAAAGGGGATGACAGCGCACTTTTTGGCATTGAGCTTGATGCCATGATTTGACACCAGGCATCTGTCTCAGTGAGGCCCTTTTGTAGGATGTCCACATCATTAGGAGTTTCAATTATGGCTCCTAGTTTGCAGTCATCTGTGAACTTTGTTAGCCAAAGACCTTCTGTGTTAGCCTGTACTTCAGAAAAGTAGATACCAAACAAGAGAGGACCCAGGACTGAACCCTGTGATACTCCACTTGTCACTGGTCTGAAGTCTGATTTGAAGTCTGCTACTTTCACAATGTGGGTTCCCTCAGTGAGCCAGTTGGCAACCCATCTTGTGACATAGGGATTTATACCTAGTTTAGTGAGTTTATCTATTAAGTCCAGAGTGGGGGATGGTGTCAAAAGCCTTGGTGAGATCTAGGTAGGCTGTGTAAACCACCTTACTCTCGTCTACAGCTTTGGTGACTGCTTCAAAGAAGTCAATCAGGTTTAGGAGACATGATCTGCCTTTTACAAACCCGAACTGGGTGGGGTTCAGAGTTTGGAGATTACCAATGTCTTTGTTTTTAAATTCCATGATGATACATTCCATGGCCTTGCAGACCAGGCTCGTTAGGCTAATGGGGTGGTAGTTGCCAGACTCCATGGTGGCTCCCCCTTTGTGGAGTGGGATAACTGTTGCTGTGTGCTATTCAGTGGGCACAAAGTGTGAGGTGAGAATATGATTAAACATGGTGCTTAGGTGGGGTGCCAGTTCATTCTGTAATTCACATAGAATGCAGCCTGGGATGTTGTCAGGTTCCATGGATGCTGTGTTTTTGGCTTTGGAGAGTGTGGTTTTTACCTGTGCAGCTGTGATTACAGGAACTTTACATTCTTCCGGTATAGACATGGTCCCTTTAGAGTGTGAGGAGGGGTAAAGTTAGCACTGAACCTATCTGCCAGGATGTTGGCAATATCAGTTGGTTCTGTATATTTAGTGCCATTGTGCTGTAACTCAAAGCAGATCTGAGTGTTGCCATTGAGATTCTTAACATAGCTATAGAATGCTTTGTGGCTGCCTTTAAAATCAGTGGCAATTTTGTTTTCATAACTAGCTTTGGATGATTTTATGAGGGATCTCAGCTTCTTACTGAGGCTGTCCAGAGAGTTCTTCCACTCATGGGATTTTACTCTTTTTTTTGCAACAATTTCTTTCTTCTGTTGTAGAGTTTGTTTATGGCAAAGGACCACCATATTGGCTTCCTTTTTTGGAGGATAGCATCTTGGTTCTGTTAGGGATAGCATGATCCATGCACTCGTTTAAGTGCTTATAAAGTACATTTGTGTAGGATTCAGCATTCGTACCTCTATTGTCTGTCTGCATGGGTGTCATGAAGTTTGACACTTATGTCTTAAGAAGCGTGAAGATGGCTTTGGAGAATTTTTTTATCGTGGTTTCCCTAAAGGTGGGTGTAGGCGGGATGTGGATGTGTAGGCTGATTAGCTTGTGGTCAGATCTGACCAACAAGGAATTGGCCTCTGGTGTGGCACACCTGTTGCCCATGTTGGTAATGACAAGGTCTAGGATGCTGCCCCTGGTGGGGGTGTGGATAAGTTGATCTAAGGCTTTGGAATTTGTGAATTCCAGAAAACATTGAGCAAAAGTGTTGGTACATGAGTAGTTTTCCCATTTAATAGTGGGGTAGTTGAAATCTCCCATTATTAGAGTGTTGGGTTGTACCCTAATATTTTTCCAGTGTATCAAGAAATGAAGAGTGGGAATCCTAGGGCATGGTGGGGGATCTGTAGCAAGTTACAGTTTGGATCGTGGTCTTGCCCAGAGTTAGTTGCACTTGGATAATCTCGGATGCATTATGCTGAGCAACTAGCCTGGAGGTGTGGATATCCTTAATGAATATGGACACAAATCCACCTGTAGTGTTTCAGTCCAGGTTAGGTGGCCGAAAGGTGTGGTATGAATTATAGCCTGGTAATGCAGGGTTGCTCTCTGGTGCCTTGAACCAGGTCTCTGTCACCGCACAGATGTCGATGTTCTCCATTTTAAGGAGTGTCTCGAGTGAATACATTTTGAGGTTTAGACTTCTAGTATTGAGTAGCATTACCCTCAGATTTTGCTTGCTTGTACCTATTACAGTGGTGAATTTGTCATTTGAACCTTGCCTAAAAAAGGCACTATAGGGGTGGCAAGAGCCTTAGCCAGTATCCAGAATCCCAAGAACGACCAGTACAGGCCATCTCTGGCAAAGCATTGTGGTCTGCCGATCATGTCATCCCAGGCAGACAGATACTGGATCCCCTTAGAATGACACCAGAAGCTTAGCCAATTGTTGAAGTCAATCATTTTATCCTTGTACTGTGGTATCATTCTGGGTGATGGCAGGATGCTAATCAGGGCTAGGGTCATACCTGCCTGGGCTACAAGATCAGAAAGCTCCTCCATCTCTCTTTTCATGTAGTTCAGGGAGGTACGTCTCAGGTCATTCACATCAACATGGACAATGACAGAGTCATATTTGTACTTGTTGTGGAGTGACCTGAGTGTGTGCATTATGTGGTGGATCCTGGCACCCGACAGGCAGCTGACAGTAACTGTATATATGTATGGAGATGCATATATGTGGACAAATCTATACATAATATATATGTGTATATATATATATATATATATATATATATATATATATATATATATATAGAGAGAGAGAGAGAGAGATGTACATTTAAATTTATATCTACATATATGCATACACACATACATATAGAAAGGTGAATAAATACACACACACACACACACACACACATATATATATATATATATATATATATATATATATATATATATATATATATATATATAAACATACATAAATATATAACAGCTACAAACACATGCAATATGAGTGTCATGCTGCTGCACCCTAGAAGTCTAAATCTGAAAATGCACTCACTGGAAGTATTCCTTAAAATGGGGAACAATGACATCTGTGCTGTAACAGAGACCTGGTTAAAGGCAGCAAGAAGCACCCCTGCACTACCAGCCTGTAACTCATTCCACACCTTTTGGGTGAAGAACTTGGACTGAAGCTCTAAAGGTGGTGGTATTTCCACATTCATAAAGGATGAACACACCTCCAGAATGGTAGCCCAACGTTATGCATCACAGATCTTGCAGGTGTAGCTAACATTGGGTAAGACAATGATTCAGGTTGTAGCCTGCTATAGGTCCTCAAACATGTCCCAAGATGCACACATCATGTTCCTAAACACCCTGGAGAATGTTAGTGTCCAACCTAATACTCTCATACTGGTTGACTTCAACTACCCCACCATTAACTGGGAAAGCTACTCATGTACTGATCCACTTGCCCATCACATCGACTTGGTCCTTAATAACATGGGCGACTGTTGCTGTACACCAATGGTCAACTCCTCCCTTGTTAGATCTGACCACAAAGTAATCACCTTTGGAAATCCACAGCCCTCCCACCACCCCTGCACAGGTACCCACCATGAAAAGCCTTTCCAAAGCTAACTTTGGCCTCCTAAAAACAGAGGTGGCTAACCTCACGGCAGCCATGCAAATGGAGACTAGTTGTGTGACTGCTGAATCTATGCACTGTGAACATGTACACAGATACATGAATTCTGCCATATTCAATAGAACCAAGAGCCTCTCCTCCAAAAAAAGGAAGCTAGTCTGGTGGTCCCCAGCCATAAAAAAAAACTGTACAGCAGAAGGAGGAAACTGATATGGAATAAGGTGAAGTTCCAAGACTGGACAGAACCCCTTATCAGCCTCAAGTAAAAGTTGAGATCCCTCATCAAATTCTACAAACCTACCTGTGAAAATAGAATTGGAGCACATAGTAAAGACAACCACTAGGTCTCACACAGTTATGTAAATAATCTCCAAGGCAATACCAAGATGTGCTCTGAGCTACTGGACAATGGTACCTCCTTGACTGAGGCAACAAATATTGCCAATATACTGGCCGACATATTGAGTGCAAACTTGACCCCCTTCCCCCAAAGGACCAATCATGATACCAGTACACTGCCAGGCACCCTGTATTACTGCTGCACAGGTTAAACCACTACTGTCCAAGGCCAAGAATACAGCTTCTATGGGACCTGACAATATCCCTGGCTGTGTTCTACATGAACTACACAGTGACCTGGCACGTCACCTGTGTGCCCTGCTCAATCACAGCCTCACCTCAGGCTTTGTCCCTACTGAATTGTGCACTGCTATAGTCACCCCTCTCCACAAAGGAGGAGCAACTACAGACCCTGGAACCACCACCCTAATAGCCTGACAAGTCTGTTATGCAAAGCTATGGAATGCATCATCATGCACCTAATAAACAGGGATATGGGAATCTGCAGATTCAGGATCCCACACAGTTTAGTTTTGTGTAAGGTAGGTCATACCTACTCAATCAACCTGATCAACTTCTTTGAGTCAGTCACTTGAGCTGTGGATGAAGGCAAGGAGGCACATACAGCCTACCTTGATCTGGCAAAAGCCTTTGATAACATTCCCCATTCAGGAATCATGCAAAAACTCACTAAGCTAGGCATCAACCCCTATATCACTAGGTGGGTTGCAAACTGGGTCACAGATAGAACTCACAGTGTGAAAACAGCTGCTGAGAAGTCATAAGTGTAGTCCCATAGTGTTCTGTCCTGGGTCCTCTCATGTTTGGTATCAACTTCTCTGAAGTCCATGCCAACATGAAGGGACTTTGGGTGACACCATTTGCAGACAATTGCAAGTTGGGAGCTATTATTAACTACCCAAGTGATGTCTACAGAAAGGCCTCACTGAGACCAATGACTGGTGTAAGATCCATGCCCTTAAGCTCAGTGTCAGAAAATGTGTTGTCTTACCCTTTGGGAAAAACCCTGTTCCCATGAATTACCACATCGACGGTAGTCCCCTGAACAAAGAAGGTGTTATAAGAGGTCTGGCTACACAGGTTGATAGCAATGCCTCTTTTGACCACCACATTGCCACTGTGGTCAGAAAGTCTGTCTATGTGGCACATCTCATTACTAACGCATTAGCACCCAGGAAGGAAGAGGTCATTGTCCCCCTGTACTCTCCTTGACAGAGTGACACAGTTTGTGTCAGCATACATATTCTGATGGATGTGAGGTAGGTAAATGAAACATATGTCCTCATTTTCTGATAACAATCATATCATCACAGTGATTTACCAGAGAAATTAGAATAATCTGTAAAACAGATGAGAACTATGAGCAATAAACCTGGACATCCTGAAACAATCCAGCCAGTTGAGAGGTATGCTCAGAACACCTTACTGCAATGAATCTGGACCAAGGCAGTCAAAGTGGTGGGTGGAAGCCATGAAAATGGGGATGCATCTGAAGTACTAGCAAAGATAAGCTAACACAGTTGCTGTAGTAACACCCTTCTGTGTGCTGTAACATATATTTAGTGAAATAGCACAAGTAATTGAAATAGGAAATCTGCTATGGGTAATTACACATGTCTTTGCAAATATATCAGGCACTACGGGGGATGTAACAGCACTGACAAACAGACACCAGTGTGAATGTGCATACCCACAACCAATATCACCACACTCAGTCACATACCGGTAAGTCAAGTGAACAGTAGAGTATACGGACCGTGTGAACAAATATATCATTGTTTGCTACTCACACACTAGCCTTACATATACAGTCCCAATACTTAGTGTAGTCTGAATCCTGACCTTGGTACAGGATATGTCTCATTCTGCCCCCACAAACACATACAGCCAAAAGATCAGCAGAAACTGGAGCAGCATGCACAGTCAAATAAAAAAGGAGCCATAACACTAACATACACTCCCCTCCATACATAGCCCCAATAACATGTACACATGACATGTGTACACAATCCTGACAGTCTGTTAACAATGGTCAGACATACACAGGCCTCTCACATGTACAGTTCACCTTAGAATGTACAGACTCAGGACTCATATCTATGTCCTCTTCCCTGATATGTCAGTGGGTCTACTACATCACTGGGATGGTAGCAGGAATGAAGTCAAGAAATAATTATACTAAATATGCCTGAGCC